>NC_064887.1:38665677-38885520 GCF_929443795.1 Astur gentilis | reverse complement strand
AGAGAAGAGAGCGAGCGAGGGCGAGAGCCACGTACAGAAAAACAAAGGGAATCCCCGGCTTCCTAATTGTGAAAGTGAGTTTCAGCCCTGCAGGATGGCGGGCGGCAGCCTCCCGGGGGCTGGCGATTTCTTTTAGCCCCGCTCGCACCCTCCCTTCAAGATTCGCATCTCCGGGCTCTCGAATCGCCGCCTGCAGTGGCCTGACACGCGGGGAGGGCCCACGGCCCCAGCCCTGCCTCGATTTTCCCCCCCCGGAGAGAGAGAGAGAGAGGGGGGGGGGGTCCACCCTGACAGGGTCACCCCCCCGCATATCACCGCTTTATGCTCCCAACTTTTGCCGGCCCCCGGAGGACGCTCTCGGCCCGGGGCGTTGGGGTTTTCCCCCCCCCCCCCCAGCATTTAAGCGCCCCCCCCCCACCCGAGACAGCCCCGCTCCGCGGGATGCGGCGGCTCCGCGCAAACTTCGCTCGGCCGGACCCGCTACCGGCGGGGTGGGGGGGGGGGGGGTGAAGCCGCGGCGCTGCGCTTCCCCCCCCCCCCCCCCCCCGTGGCCTGGCAGGAGGCGAAAGCAGGAGCAGCCCAGCACGGCGAGAAACCGGGGGTTGTTTTTATTCTTGCATCGAGGACGGTGACTACTTTTTTTTGTTTTTTTTGACCCCCCCTCCCCCGCTCTGAACCCCCCCCCCCCCCCCCCGGCGCGGACTTGAGCGCGACCCTCCCGGGCGTCACTTCCAAGTTCAAGTCGGTGCGGCTGGCAGCCTCTCCGCCCCTTTTTTTAGCGGCCATTTTCAGCTCCATCCAGCCCTCCGCGGGCTGCGGAGGCTCCCCCCGCGCCGCGACCTCCCCGCCGGGCGGCTCCCGCCTCCGCCTCCCCCCCCCCCCCCCCTTAATACCGCGGGGAGGGGGTGGGCAGGGGGAGGAGAAACGGCGGCAACTTCCCTCCGCCACCCCGGTACCCCCCTCCCCTCCCGCCCCCGCCACCCTCCCTACCCCCCCCCAGGGCACCCTATTAAACTCCGCTGCCGGCCCCGCCGCCCCCTCCCCGGCAGCTAACTTCTGCTGTGGGGGGGGGGGGGGTACACGCAAACACACGCACACGGGTGGAAGGGGAGGGGGGGGGGGGGGAAGAGGAAAGTAGAAGAGAAAATGAAAGTGTCGTGGGACCTACCATAGCCAAGTGCAATTAACGGGCTTCCAAGTTGCTGCGAAAAGCAAAGCAAAGAGGGTGGGCTTTTTTGGTATTTTGTTCTAAACCGTGTGTTTTCCACCGAGCCGAAGGAGGAGGAAAAAAAAAAAAAACCACCAACCAAAACCGGTGCCCCCGAAAAGAATTAAAAAAACCCGAAAAGCCCCAATAATGAATAATAAAAGCCGTTTCCCACCCCCCCCCCCCCGCCCCACCAAGGCCACCGGCAACGTGTCCTCGGCGGGCGGTCACCCTCTCCCCGGCTCCGTCTGCTTCCCGGGGGCCATGCTCCGGCCTCAGCGCCTCGGGGGCCGGGCTGGGCCGGGCTCCGCGCCGCGGGCCATGGGCCGGGCCGGCGCCCGCCGGCGGCGAGTTCCGGGGCGGCTGCGGGAGGAGGCGGCGGCGGCGGCGGCGGCGGGAGCGGCGATGCCCGCGCCCAGCCCGGCCTCGTGCGCCGCGGGGGTGGCGGGGCTGGGGGGGGTGGTGGTGGTGGTGGTGGTGGTGGTGTGTGTGTGTGGAGAGGGGGGGGGGGGCGGGGGTTATTTTTGGAAGGCAGGAAAAAAAAACCCCCAAAAAAAAACCCCCCCATATTTTTTAAAAATTAAAAAAAAAAACAAAAAACGCACACCAAAAAAAAAAAAAAACCAAAAAAAAAAAAAAAAACCACCCCAAAAAAAACCGGGCCGAGGGCCGGCTTGAGGGCCGGGCTGCGCCTATGGAAAAGCAAAGCTGGCATCCCCCCCGCCCCCCCCCAGCGAAGCCCAACTCCGGCCGGGCACGGCTCCTCCTCGCAGCCCGCAGCGCCCCGGCCCCATCGCCGCCTCCTCCCGCCGCGCCGCCTCCTCCTCCTCCTCCTCCTCCTCCTCCTCTGCCTCCTCCCCTCGCCCGGGGCACCGGCGGCGCTGCGGAGGGGACGCTCCCGGTGCGGGGGCGGGGAGGGAGGAGGAGGAGGAGGAGGAGGAGGAGGAGGAAGGCTCCGGCCCCGCTCGCCCGGTAGCGCAACGGCGGCCCCCGGATGGTGCTGGTAGGTGGCGGGGGCTGCGGCGCGGCCTCCCCCCCCCCCCCCCCCTCGGGGCCGGTTGGCTGCGGAGGGAGGCGCGGGGCCGCCCCCCCCCGGCCCTGCCCGGCGCGGGGGGGGGGGGTGAGGAAGGAGGAGGAGGAGGAGGAGGAGGAAGGGATGGATGGATGGATGGGGGGGGCGCGGCCCCGGTGCGGAGCTACCGCAGAGCGGGGAGGAGCCGCGGGCACCGCCGGGCCCGGCCGCCCGCCCGCCCCTGCACCGGGCGCCACGGCCCCCGCCCACGGGCATCCCCCGGCTTCCACCCCCCCAACCCCGGGCCCGCACGCCCCCGGCTTCCCCCCCCCCCCCCCCCCCCTCCCCCCCGGTCCCGAACACCCCCGGTCCTGCTCACCCCCATCTCCGGCCCACGGCCCCCCCCACCCCACAACGCACCCCCCCGGCCCCACGGACACCCCCCCCTGCCCCGGGGACACCCCCATCCGCGTCCCCGTCCCCCCCCCCCCCCCCGAGCATCCTCCATCCCTGCCTCCCCCATCCCCTCCAGGGTGCCCCATCCCTGTCCTCCCCTTCCCCTTGTGCCCCTTCAGCACCCTCACCCCCCCATATCTTTGTGCCCCCCCCCCATGTGCCCCCCCCCCCAGGGTCTCTCTTAAAGCCACCGGCCGCTTTACAGCCGGTGCAGTGGGGCCGGGGGGGGGGCTGGGGGTTTGCCCCCCCCCCCCACTCCCAGCTCGGTCCCACTCGGAAAGTTGGCAGCGACCGGGGAGCCGGGTTTGGTCCGGGAGAGGAGCAGGGCGCTTTGGGGAGAGCGTTTCCCTTCATTTCAATCGACCCCTTTTGTGTCTGGACCTGTATTTTTAACCCTTGTTATCGAGTAATCCTTTAATCTTTTAATCCTTCCAAATAACCATATTTTTCTATAGGAAGGCAACAAAAATTAGATTTTTCCCCCCCCCCAGTTTATTAAGGGGCGAAGCGTGCACTGTACGTCTGTATTTTTAGGCACGCTCCGTAGTCTTGAACAAACAGGAACATAATCTCCGTCTGTCTTGTGCTCAAATGATTTCAGCATGATAAATAATATGCTAAATAATTTATTATATATTTTTTAAATAAAATTAAAGGAAGCTACCCTGACATTCCCCTAGTTTTTATTTCGTCATTTTCTCCTTCTTTCCTATTTTTTGGGGGGGACTCGGTGAGCCCTGATCATTTTTACAAGGGATCAGCTCAATTTTAACAGGGATTTTGTATACACTAGAGGTTTATTTTATCCGTCCCTGTATCCCCTTTGCCTGCTAAACCCACCGTGCGCATACCAAAATACTGGACGTTACACGGCATAATTTGTGCATTCACAGGGTATGTTTTACTGCCGTTCAAGTTGTTTGTCAGGCACCGAAGTACAGCGATCGGCCTTATGGAAATGAGATCTAATTTTGTTCCAGCTTTCTATCAAAAAAAAAAAAAAATTCTTTATATTTACAAGCTCTGGAACTTTTTTGTTTTTTTTTTTAATCACCATCTGCTCCCCCCAAAAAAAGCCACTTCCCTGTTTTAAAGCCGAAAAAAAGGCTCCTGGCTGAAATGAGCAGTTCGCTCGCCTCGTCCCAGCTCCATAAGCCTTGAGGAATGTAAACTCAGCGGTAACTTTGCTCGCAGAATACAGTTTTCATTTTCTGCCTGACGCCGGGTGAGATACGGCGCAAAAATAAACCCGGGGAAGAATTTGCCAATTTTTAACCGCTTCCAAAGCTGCCGTTGGTGCCCGCTTGGCAGCTCCCCTCCCTCCTGCCAGCGCTTTATTTTGCTGCGGCGATTCCTCGGCTCTCCCGGCTCCTCGCCTTTTGGGGAGGACGCGGATGTTCGGCTTCAATCCCGGGGCCGTGGGAGATTGCCCGGCGGCGGTGCCAGGCTGGCGGTGCCAGGCTGCCGAGCCCAGCGCCGAGCGGGCGAGAAGGAATAAAGGGGGGCTGATGGGATGGTGGCGGGGGGCTGGGGGGAGGAAAGCAGGGTTGGGGTTTTTTATTTTCACTTCTGCGAGGGGCCTGGGACGCGGGATGGTGGGGAAAGGGGGTTCTGCCTTACTAATTTTTGCAATGCTCTTCAAGTATTTCCTGGATGATTCAAAGCTGGGGCTGATGGGCTGCCGGCCTCGTCCCTGAGACGCCCTCGTGGCTTTCCAACGGTCGATGGGCACACGTTTGTGTCCCCTCGAATTAATCCCGTTTCTCCTATCTCAGCGAGGGGGCCCGGGGACCGATCCTGCACAAACCATAATAGCGATGACCCGGGCTTCAAATAATCTCGGGGCAGCAAGTGGCACCTGTACCCTGCCGCTGGTGGGGCCGGAGGCAGAGCAAAAGGCATCCTGGCCGGCCACGGCCCTGATCCTGACAACCCTGCTGCAAGGGGGGGTTTGCTCAGGCCGGGGGGTGCAGGCAGGCTGCGCTGGCCACGGGGCTGGGGACCCGCTGCCGGACCCCGCTGCCGACCCGTCCTGCTCGTCCCAGCCAGCCCCGGTTCCCTGCAGCCACCCCAGCCTCAACCCCAATTCCCAGTGTAAACCCCAGGCAGAAAAACACTAAAAATACAATAATCCTTTTTTTTTCTTTCTTTTTTTTTTTTTTTCTCTCCAGGCTGCCTGTAAACAGCATTCCGAGGGGGGGAGAAATCCAAACCCAATTTAATTTTCCTGTGTAGGTCATTCCTGCTGCCTCGAATAAAAAAAAAAAAAAAAAAAGGGAGGGGGGATTTGGGGTCCAGTTCTGTTTCTCCTAATGGGTTTTTGCGAGGATTGAACTTGTGGGGGTTGAAGCTGAGTTACTCCTATTTTTTGGCATGGAGACGGAGAGCTGGATCAGGCCCTTTGTTTCATTCCTCGGGTTTATATCCCAGCCCGTTTGCAGGCTCCTGACCACCCGACTAGAAAATCAGCGCTGGGAACAAGTGGAAATTTGCTCCCCCCCTCCCAAATTTGCTGCTGCAAGAAACTGGTGAAATCCCACGCCGGCGGGCTCAGGCTGTTCCCCAACTGCCCCGTGGCCCCCACCGTAGGCAAGAACCCCAGCCCGGTACCAACCCAAACGTTACCGGCCGGCCGGCCGCTACCAGAGCCCCTGGCACGGCCCCGACGGCCAAGACAGCCATGCTTGCCCCCTCCTCAAAGCTGGATTTTATTTCTAAAGGGCATTTCATGGTTGATTTGTGCTGCTAAGACACCTCGATGCCAACTTTTGGGCTCAGCCAAGGGGGTGCAGATACCCGTGGAGCAGCGCAGGGCTGGGTAACCCCCCCATCGCCACGGGAAAATATCTCCCAGGCTCATTAGCCTTTTTCTTGGGCTCGTTTCTAGCATATTTTTTTTTTGCAGGGTTTTTTCAAAGGTCCCATTCTGCTGGGTGCAGCGTTTGGGACTGCCAGCACCGCTGAGCCGTGTCCCTTGCCGGAAAGAGGGAGAGAAAGGGAAATAACCCACATTGGGACAGTTTTGTTGCTGCCTTTGCTTTTAAAGTAACTTTTAAGGAGAATATTCTGGTTTTGACCAGAATTTATTTACTTTATTCCTGCATATGGCTCTTGGCCTGGGTCCCAAACAGGCAGAGGTCTGGCCCGGCTCAATTCAAAGCCAAAACGTGCAATGAAAAAAGATTTTTTTTTTTTTTCTTTTCTCTTTCTTTATAAAGCAGGTTTTTAGCTGGTGAAATTGTTGCTGACAAGGCGGGGGGGGACTTCATTTTAAAAATTGCTAGCAGATTTCAGTGAATTATTCTGCAGGAATTTCAAGGTTTTTTAGGATTTTTCCTGTGGCTCTTTTTGTTGTTTTTGGCTGCAGGTTAGACGTAAAAAAAATAAATATAAATCCCCAATTTTTTTCCCCCCTCTGTATTTTTTCCATCAGCTCAAACATCACCTCTTCCCCCTGGATTTGTTGGAAACCAGCCCTCGAAGAGCCTCAGCCGGTGAGAAAGCCCCTTTGCAACCCTTTCCCCAGCTTCTGCGCTGCTTTGCATTGGGAAGCCCAACCTCACCGGGGCCAATCTCCCCCGAACTGACCCTAAAACTTGTTTCTTTACATCAAAAGAGAGGGGGTTTTGCCTTTTCCCCGTGTGTGCCAGCCTCGCCGCTGCCAAACAACTTCAAATCCACCCGCGGTGCCGCTGCCCTCCCTGAGCCGGGGGCTCGGGCAGGGCAAAGCCCCGTCGGGGTTTTTGCAGACACGTGTGGATGGAGGCGCTGGGAACTCTTGCAAATGCCGAAATTTCACTCGTTAAAAAAAAAAACAACCAACAACCAAACCCCAAATGCAACCAGGAAATGTTTCCTCACTTGAGTTTTTTTTTTTTTTTTTTTCCCCCCAAAAGAAATAAATCAAGTGCGGCCACTCTCCAAGGGCTGCTTTGTCATGTCTGTTGGGGAATTTGGGGAAATTTCTGGAGTAGGACGAATGGGGAGAAATATGGCCCCGTCTCTTTGTCTGGTGCGAGTGCATCCACATTTGCTTTTTTTCCCCTCCTTGCAGATGGAGCGGGCAGGCAGGGGCTCCTGCCATCGTCCCTGCGCCGCTCGGCAGAGCCACCAAACTGCTGCGGGTGCCCCTTGGCCCCAGCAGCAGGGGAAAAGCTCGGCTTTGGGAGCGGGAGCATCTCGGTGCCATGACCCCATCGGCTTCCTCGGCACGGCGGTGTGGCTCTGCGCCGGCACGCCGCGGGCAGGTGCCGTCGCTGCGCTGCACCCAGCAGCACCCCGATGCCGGGGGGCGAGGGGGGGAACCCCCCAAAACACCCCTGTGCCTACGGGAGCGGCACCCATGGGTGGGGAGAGGACAAAAATCCCCCCGAGTCTAGCTTTGCTGGGGGGGGGTGTGGGGGTGGAGGAGTAGGGAAGCCTCGCACCGGATTTGGGGAGCAGAAAGTGAAAGTGGCTGGCAGTGGGTGTGGTGAGCACGTCAGGGCTCTGCACCCCCTCCCCGTACCCCGCTGGCACCCCTGTCCCCTGGGGGGGGTTCAATTCCCGGGAGCTGCCAGGGCCTGGAGAGGACAAAAGCAGCCGGTGATGGCATTTTGGAGCCCGAGCGGGAGGGGGAGGAATCATGGTGGAATTTTAATCAGTTGCCAAAGCAAACAGAAGCGCGGGGAGGTAACGAGCTACCTGCTCCCACCGCCGGCTCCAGCGCCGCCGCCTCGCCGCAGCGGGGAGGCCGTGCCGGGCCCCGAGCCCCCGTTCTCTCCACGCACGTAATAACGGGGACCGGGGCTCCAGAGCAATACTGGGGGCCAAATGGAAAATCGCCATTGCCCAGTTGCTCCGGTTTGACACCGGGTGCGGGGGTTTGCTCCGCCGGCACAGCCCTCGTGCCCGCCACGCTGCAGCGGGAGCCCAGCGCCGGCTCCGGCTACTCCAGCGGCCCTTTGGACATGGCGTTTGCCACAGTAGGAAATGGTTTCTCCGAGGGTTTTGTTTGCCAGAGGAGAAAACCGGGCTGGAATTTGCAAGAAGAAAGTTTGAAGGGAACGGCAAAGAATTATATTAGTTTTCCAGAACGAGCTTCCAGTTGTGCCGGTGCGCAGAGACGCGTCCTGAAGCAATGCGAACCGGAGGCATGTGCAAAAGTAATATCGGGCGAAGGGTCCCTTCTCCGGGAAAAGTTTAGCAACTCACATAATCAATTGCCAGCCTACGTCTATAGCTAAACCAATTACTGCAGACAAATTGGCATGAATATTCGCCTCGCAAAGCTCTCCGGCCGCACAAAGGGCTCGCTTTCCCCCTTCCCCTGCCACGATTTTACGAGAGAGGAAAATTACTCGGGTGCTGAGCGTACTGTAAGTAATAAGGGCTTTGAAAATAGGCTCCTAATTAAAAATGATACCACTGCTCGTTTGTTTTTAAGCACACATTAAACTTTTTTTTTTTTCTTCCCTGCTGCATTCAAATGTTGGGGTTGCTGGCTTGGGTTTTTTTGTGAAAACTGGCTTTCCGTGCCGTGATTCTGGTTTGATTTGACTCCCCCCGCCCCCCTCCGGGGTCTGCTTTGAATTAGCGAAAGCCAAATCCAAGAAGCTGGAAAGGGATATTATAGAATTTTCCATGTCCTTATTATTTTTTTTATTAGCGGGACCGGGCAGCTCGGCCGAGCGGGGAGGAAAAAATGGCTTTTGTGGTTGCGGCAGTTGTGTGAGCCGCTGGCGCTGGGGCCGTGCTCGCCGGGCGCGGAGGCGGCAGCACCGCCTGCAGCTGCTCTCGCCGGGCCCGGGGCTCGGCGAGGGGCACGGTGCCCAGCGCGTTCAGCACCGGGCATCGAGCTGCACCGGCAGATGGAAGAGCACCGGCCTGGCCGGCTGCGGTGTTTTGCCAGGGTCACCCCCTCTGCAGCATCCCAGGGGAGCGAGCGGGAGGTTGGGGTGGTGGCAGGGGGCTCCCGGTGCCGGCGTAGCACCCGCAACCGCGGTGTCCCGGCCTGCGCGCCGGCCGGCATCCCAGGTGTCGACCAGCCCAGGCACACGGAGCGGGCACCGAGGGATGCTGTGCTGCCTGCCAGAGGCTCTCCGGGGGATGCGGTGGCACCCGGGGGACACGTGGGTGCTGCCTGCCTGGGGGGGGGTTTTGCCGTGACAGTGCCCCCGACTTGCGGGCATCCCCCCAGAGGAAGCGTCAACCGCGCTGCATTTTGGCAGCCCCCCATCGTGCAGCGGGTGCCGTTCGGCCGCATGGCGTCGGTGAACGTTGCCGGCGGCCAGCGGGGGCCTTGGATAGTCGTGAGGAAGGGGCATGGTGGGGGGATGATGTTTCACTGTCCTGGTCTAGACTGGGCTCGTAGACCCGAAATTATTGCAGGAGGAGGGGCTGGGGACGGCGTGTTCACAGGCTGCGGAGGGACGAGCCCGTCCGCTTTGACACCTTGCCCAGGCGAAGGCACCTGTGCCTCAGTTTCCCCAACCCGCAACCACGCCAGGGAGGGGGCATTCGTCGGCCAGTTCCCTCCCTGTTTTGCACATGGGGGGCTCGGAGCAGGGCCTGGAGAGTTAACACCAGTGACGCCAGCCCTCGGCCGCCGGCACATGCTCTGCCCGGCCCTGAAACCCAGCCAGCTCCCAGCTCCGGCAACAACAGCCGCTATTGTGTGCCGGCAGTCCCGCGCGAGCACCCAGCTGCCGCCGCAGGGTGGGAGGGTGCAACCGGCGGGTGACAAGTGGACTTTGTATCCCCGCTTTGGGCTGGTGGTTGTTGCTTTTTTTTTTTTTAATAGGAAGCACAGAAAACAGGGCGTTCAGCTCCTAGCGTTTCTCCCAGCCCACTTTGCAGCAAGCGAGGGGAAAAAATATTTTTTTAAGGCAATTGCTTGGCTTTTTTTTGCCTTTTTTCCCCTTTTTTTTTTGCCTTTTTTTGCCCTTTTCCCCATTTTTTTCCTCTTTTTTGTCTTTTTTTTGTTTCTTGGGTCTCTTCCTACGGTGGCCGTGGATGCATCTCCTCGGAGGGGCTGTGTTTACCCAAGTGGCACCGTGTTTGGCACGGGGGCTGGCTTGCTCTGGTGTGTAAATATGTGGCGGGAGCCACGTGACAGCACCAGCAAACACCCTCTTGCTGGCTGTCAGCACTGGGTCCGTTTCTTCTCCCTCCCCAGCAGCTCCCAGCTCCCTCCCGGCTCCCTCCCGCCTAAGCGGAGCTGAAGCCTCCCGCCTGCTGCTCCTCAAGAGCTGCCTTGGGGTTGAGCCCAAACCTCCGGCTGTTTTGGGGTTAAGAAGGAGCTCTGTAGTTCCCACCCTGGGCTGCCTGCTGGGGCCGAAGGCAGAATCTGTCCCTGCTGTCCCATTCCCGTGGAGCCGCAGGAGTAACGTCTGCTCCCCCTGTGTTACGAGTGGGGAAACTGAGGCATGGCTCCGTGCTGGCTTTTAGCCATCAATGGCAGTGGGAGCAGATCAAACCCACGGGGGAGGATTTTCCTGCTGGATCCCGAATCTTTTTAAACCAACATTTTTGGGCCTTTTGGGGTGAGGGCGGTCGCCAAGGCAGAGAGATGGGATCTTGCACCCACTCTCAGCTTGGCGCTTTGCCCA
This sequence comes from Astur gentilis, assembly GCF_929443795.1. Taxonomy (NCBI): domain Eukaryota; kingdom Metazoa; phylum Chordata; class Aves; order Accipitriformes; family Accipitridae; genus Astur; species Astur gentilis. The sequence continues at coordinate 38,875,256 of NC_064887.1, read as the reverse complement.
TGGGACGTAGGGTGCTGCATGGGCAAGCACCATTACAGCAGCATCACTGAGGTAGAGCATCAGCAGAGCAGTGAAGAGGGCAGCCAGCCCCAGCATACAGGCGGGGAAACTGTGGCATGGAACCGAGACGGGACCTGCAGCCTCTCACCGAAATGCCCGCGCTGGCGCTCCCCACCTGCCCGGGCATCCTGGCTGTACGCCCGGAGTGCAAAGGAGGGGGAAGGCAGCGTCACGGGCTGGGAAGCCGAGCCAAATCTCAGCCCAGTGATAATGTTTAACATTGATTTTTGTATTCCCCTGCCTCTGGCCTGGCAGGACTTTGCTACGTGCAGAGCCAATGGCTCCTGCAGCCATAACCTCCTCGCCGCGGGGCTATCCTGCATCCGTCCGTCCCCTCCATCCCGACCCGTCTCTGAGCCCCAGACCTGCCTGAGGGGGCTCAGAAGCAGAAAGAGCCTCCAAATAAAGGATGTTTTGGAGGGATGGAGGCACCCTGAATTCAGGGTTTCTTTGGCTGGGAGCAGGCCCCGGCGGGTGCTTTGCTGCGGCCGGGCACCGTGCGAAGCTGCGTCCCGCATCCCAGCCCTCCGCGCAGGCTCGTCCCCCGCCGTGGTTGCAGAAGAGCCCCGAAAACACCGGATCCGTCTGTTACCTCCCCTCAGCCCCTGGCTGCCGCTTCCTGTGCGGAGGGCACGAACGAACAGGAAAATCAAACCGACTGCAAAAAGCGGGGCTGGGGCAGCTATTCCCCACCACGATAGTTTGTCGGCACGAAAGGAACCTGATGGAGGAGTCCCCAGGCACCCCTGCGCTGCACCCGTGTCCGACCCTGAGATGGGAACAGGGCTTGGGGGAGCGCGGTGCAATGCCCGGGTCCCAAATTGTCCCGTAAATGTGGGCTTTGGGTTACAGCCCCAAAACCCTGGGGAGGGTCCCTGCCAGCCCCAACCTCCTGCGTGGAGCATCCCTGGCCATGGGGCTGGGTCTTTCCAGCCCAGTGCTCCCCAGACCTGCCAGCATCCCCGTGCAGGGCTGGGCTGGCTGCGGGCAGGTCTCACCCCGCTCCTGCCCCATCTTTCTAACGGCGGTGGAAAATGGCGTGGCGGCACCAGTTTGAGGCCGCTGGGGAGCCCCACGCCGCCTGCCCCGTAGCACCATAAACCCAGCTCCAGCCTCTGAACTGGGAAGACTGTCTCGAAACCAGTCCGACTAGAATAACTGGGAAAGCAACTGTGGTTTCTTTTCAGGAAAAAAGAGATCTTGAAAAAGAACTGAAACTGTTTTCATTTGGACAAAAATATTCCTAGACATTTTTCCACGTTTTGCCAGCGTGCAAGAGCATTTGCTTTTCATTTTTCAATGGAAACCCAGAGAAATGTAATTGAAAATGATGTTTTCCCTGAGAAAAAAAAAAAGAAAAAAAAAAAGAGGCAATTACTGCTGAAAATCCATTTTGGTAAAAACAAAGCGACTCAGTGAAAGAAAACCCTTCCAAAACCGGGCCCGGCCTGTGCTGACATGGTTCCCCCGAGCTCTTGTCCTGCCCGAGCCACGCTGGGGCACGCGGTGCCGCATGTCGCGGGCTGGTCGGCGGGTGTCGGTGGTGCTTGATCCCTCGGGACCGGCAGCGGCCGGCGTGACGCACGGCCCCAGCCCCTCGCCCTCCGCCGGGAGCCAGGGACGGGCCTGACAGCGGGTGCGGGGTGCAGCCAGGCATCTCCGCCGCGTCCCCGCCGCGTCCCCGCCGCGTCCCCCGCGGCCTGCTTGCATTTTGGAGAGGGGTGTGAAGCAAACATGAGACGGCCTCAAACACTCGGTCCCATGGTGCTTTTTGGAATAGTGATAATTAAATTCAGACTTTTTTCCTTTCAAAATGCCCTGGAAAAATCCAATCACTTTGCAAATCAAAATAAGCATTTCCAATTAATCCTCTAACTCGAACCACATGGCTTTTAGGGAACGTGGTTGCACTCTGCTGAGACGCTATTTTTAAACCGGTGACGGCTCTGGCGATGTTCTGAGCGTGCTGCAGGCAGGCGCGGCGTGGCTGAGGCGGCCGGGAGCTGCCAGGCACAGGCGCTGCCAGAGCGGGACTTGGGGGCACGTCGTCCCCGTCCCCGCAGGTGTGAAGGCGCTGCCCCGCTGCCAGCGTGAGGGAGGGTGACAACTCTTGCCGATGGCCCCGGTGGCTGCAGGGACGTGGGCTGAGGCTTCCCGAGTTGGGCTTTCCACCGCCGATGTGGCGGCGGTGACCCCCTTCTCCTCCCCGTGGCCAAAGGGTCCCAACGCCAGCACTCCCCAAACACCTCCCCTGGGGGCTGAGGCTGCACAAACTCATCACAGGCAAGGGTGGCCGGCTGGGCGTGTGGTCCGTGGGGCCGGACGCTGGGGCTGTGCCAGGGCCAAGGGTGGTCAGGGGTGGTGTGAAAGCAGCGCCAGTGTCACAGGGGGAGGACGAGAACATTAGACCCTCCCCCTGAAACACCCTCCTGGTTTTACTGCAGCGATCCTGCCAGCGGGTGAAAATCCCCGGCCCCGCTTGCGAGGCCCGGAGCACCTGGCACGGCTCCCAGTCATGCCAGTGGGAGGAACTGGTGGCACTGCTGGGCCACCTCCTCACCTCCCTTCTCCCTGGGGACAAGACCCTCGAGGTGCCCCGTGGTGGGCGAGGGCACCCAGCTAAGCGATTGGGCCCGCTCCTGCCTCTCGGTCCTTGTCCCACTCCCCCCCCTCCGCGACGGTGGCATTTCCAGGGCCCCTCTGCGGCGGTGCCAAGGCGGTGCTGAGCGATGCCAGCTGCCACCCGCTGAGCCCAGGGGGTTATTTTTAGCCCTGGCTGGGGATTTGGGTGCTAAGCAGCCGGCACCTCGCAAGCTGATTTGAGTGTTAAGCTGCAAAGCTGGGGACGTGGCCAAGGCAGGCGTGGATCCGGCCCCGGCCCCCACCTGCCCCCGGCGTTGGGAGAAATGGTACCTGAGCCCTCCCTGGGGAGGGGGGTACTGGGTGAGCGTGAGGTGCTGCGGGGTGCCACCCCCCCTCCCGCCGCCTGCATCCGTCACCCCACGTCCCCGTGCCCACGGATGCCGAGGGGCAGCGCCGCCGGGGGGTGGGGGAGTGGGGGTGCTGGCCCCCCTCCAGGTCGCGGGGGCTGGTGCTGGGAGAAACCGCCATCGGCAGGGCGAGGCGGGAGCGGAAGCCGTGCGCCCCAGCCAAAGTCAACTCAGCCATCGCTGTTCCCAGGCTCCGTGCGCCGACGGGCGCCCCAGTGCCTGGGGCCTGTGCAAGTGGGGTGCTACCCCCCGCCCCCCCAGTCTTTCTCTTCCTCACACGTGTGCTCCTGCATGGGTTTTTCCTCCTGGCCTGCTTTGGGAGCAGCCAGGAGTCGGCAGCATCCCCTTTCCCCAAGGGGCTGGAGCTGTGGCGGGGCCGAGACTGGGTTTGGCACCTTTTCAGGCACCGAGCCGGCACCTGGAGCTGGGGGATACAGGGATGCTTGGGGCCCGGTTCACCCCACTGCAGGGGCTGGAGCACCCACGTCACCGGTGGAGGGAGAAATGAGGGTGCTGGGCTCCTCTGGGAGCTGCAGTGAAGGAAGGGCAGCTGAGCCAGACACTGGAGCGCTGAGGGTGCCCAGCCTCGGCCCAAGGTGCCCCAAACTTCATGCTGTGTCCTCCCAGCCAGCTCCTCCCAACCAGCATCCCAGCCTCGCCACCTTCATCACCTCCTGCCCGCGCCTTGTCCTCCTGTCTCGGCCATCCCCTGTCCCCCACGCTGTCCCCACCGGGGTCCCTGATGGCCAGGCTGCTGGTGGGGAAGGAGCTGTTCCCCCTGGGAACACCGGGCACGGTGGCAGGCTGGGAGCGGCACATGGCACGGCGAGGCGAGTGGCAAAGGGGACGACCTTGGCCGGTTCCCCTCTCACCCCCCGCCGGCTACAGGGTGGTGCCCGCCGCTCGCAAACGCCCTGTGGCTGCCCTGCCACGCCAGCTGGCAGCCAGCCCTGCCTGGCACCCGCTCCCTGCCCGTTCCTGCCTGCACACGCCACCGGCGGGGCCCTCGCCCAAGCCCCAGCGCGCTCAGTACCCGCCTCCCGCCCTGCGCCAAAAAGCCCAGCCTGACCCTTCTCCTCGCCGCAACTTTGCCGACGATGGCGCAGACGCCGAGTCTGGCCCCGCGCGGAAACGGTTCGCTCTTACGCCGATGACTGATTTATCGCCCGTAGCTGGGCTCACGGCACCCAACGCCGTGTTGAGGACGGGCAGCACGGAGCCAGCCGGCACCGCTACCGGCTCCTCTTCCCCTCCCGAGGAAGCCGGTAGCGTCTCCGGCTGCGCCCGGGCCGGTGGGTGTTTGGCAGACGGGCGCGGAGGCGGCTTTCGGCGCTGTACCTGTGCCAAGCAGGCGGCTCCAAAACACTGCTGGTGCCGGCGGTGCGTAACTGGACCCCACTGGTGCCTGTGGCTCCCTGGGGGGAGCTGATGGGGGGTGATAGCGGGTACCAGCCCTGGCACTGCCCCAGCTCTGGGGGAGAAGGGCCATTCCCTGGGGCTGCCAGGGGCAGAGTTAAGGGTATTTTGTGGGGAGGAAGGAGGCCGCTGCGCTGGGCTCCCAGCCCTGCAGCGTAGGCTTTCCAAGCCGCTCACCATTCATTTCTGAGCTTATTAAGAGCTGGGCTTTGTCAATAAGGCACCATGTAAAGCACATTGTTGTCTCTTAGCAACCTTAACTGGTTTAAGAAGAATTTTGTTTGGTTTTTTTTCGGAATATAGAAGAAACGCACCAGGAAATGGCTGCGCCAGCCGGGTTCATCCGGGAGCACCAGCTCTCCCGCGCGACTCGTCGGCGCAGCACAATGGCTTGGCCCCGGCTCCTCGGCGCCCGGCCCCAGCTCCCGGCGAGCCAGCCCTGCTCCCACTTACAAAACGGGAGCACGGGGAGCGGTGGGAGGCTGAGGGGGGGTGGGGGGTGGGATGCAGATCCAGGGATGGGCGATGCTGGAGATGGGGAGGTCACTGGGCCGTGCCAGGCTGGCTGAGATGGTCTGGCCCCATCCGGGCAGGGTGCAGGGAGGTGTGGAGGGACGATGTCCATGGCGTGAGGACAGGAGGGAGCCTTGGCCATGCCCCACCGCTCTTGGCTCGGAGTCCCCCCCACCACGTCCCCAGCCCTGTCCCCCCGCACAGGAGCCGGTTGGGGTGCCGTGGCCAAGGGCACCGAGCAGGCGGTGGCAGAGTGGATGGAACCCCATGTCCCCCACTCCTGCCCAAGTGGGACCAGGATGGATGGGTACAGGGCTCCCACCACATCCCCGCCTGGGCTATACCGGGGTAACCGGGCCCCAGTGTCGCCCTCCCCGTGGTGCTGGAGCCGGTTAATGGCAAACGGCGCCAGGGAGCATTAACCGAAGCAGGCAGGGGGGGCGGGGGTATAAACAAGCGCAGAAGGTGAATCTGCAACCGCAGGAAGTCAGTTATTAATTCGAGTGAGACATTTTGCCCCTTGATTTCCTGTAATCGCGCCTTTATGTAACGGCGGGGGAAGGGCGGGCGATGCTGTGGGGAGGGGGCAGCCGGTGGGAGGGGGAGGTGGGGGGTCCTGCATGACCCCTGCGCCCTTTCAGCGGCTCCCCAAGCCCCACCACGTCAGCCCCGAGAGAGAAAGGTGTCAGGGTGGGAGCCCACTGGCTCAGCGTGCCACCGCCATGCCAGGGTGACACGGGGGACCCCGAGCACGTCCCGTGCCTTCCCCACGGGAACTGCTCCCCCACCATGCCCAGGCTGGGTCCCAGCGAGCTATTGTCCCCTTGGGGACATGGCTGGGGCCTCGTGTCCTCATATCACCTCCCGGGTCAGGGGACAGGAACTGGCAGAGCCGACTGCCCTCTGCGTGGTGCTGCCGCGCTAACGTGGGTGTGTTTGTGCACGGATGCGCCTGCACACACGGAGGTAAGTGCACGTGTGTCCATGTGGGCACATGCCTGTGCGTGTGAACTCACACGTGTACACACACACACACATTTGCGTGTGTGTGTATGCGCGCGCGCACACATGCGCATCGCCATGTCCCCCCAGCACACGCCACGGGGCACCACCAGGCACACGGGTGAAGAACACGGGTCCACACGCAGGCCTGTGGCGGGGGGGACACGCGGAGTGCCAGGGCTCACGGCAGCCTTTTGTGCTGGCTGGCGGGCAGCCGGGACCGTGGCGGGCTGCGAGAGGGCTGGGGGATGCACCACTCCCCTGCCTTCAATTGGCTGAGCAGTAAATAAATAAAAGGGAATTAAATAAATAGAGGCGAGTCGGTTTATATAATCGCTGGTACAGTTTGTACTGAACCTCTGCACGGATTAGAGAGCTGGCACTGGCCGTGGGTCATTAGCAGCTGGGCTGAGCCCCCCCAGCGTGGCCACCCAGGCCCCGGCCCCCCGGCCAGCGGCCCCCAGCCTTGCACCCTATTTACCTACCCAGGTACTTTTTAACAAGCAACCTTGGGAAGGGCTGTGCCCGTGTGTGCATGCGTGTGTAAGTGCCTACATGGATGTGCGCGCACGGGTGTGCGCGTGTATGCGCCTCTCTGCAAATGTGCTCAAGTATGTATACGCACGGGAGAGCACGCAGGTCGTGCAGGCGCCTGCCTGTGCCCAGGTGTGCCTGAGCACGTTGGCGCGTGCGTGCATGGGATTGTGAGCGTGCGCCTGTGCGTTTTTGCGTGCCTGCGTCCACTCGCGTGTGTTTGCGTACATACGTGCACGGGTATGCACGCGCGCATACGTGTGCGCGCGCGTGCCTCCGTGTGTGCACGAATGCGCTTGTGGGCGTGCACGCTTGCGTGTGTGTGCGCACGGGGATGTGCGCGTGCCTGGGAGCGTGCACGTGTGCGTGCGTGCGTGTGTATTTGCACATGCGTTTGCGTGGGTGGGAGCGTGCCAGCATACGCGTGTGCCTCTGGCGTGTGGTGTGCGTGTGCACACGCGTGTGTGCACCTCTGCACAAGCGTGTGTGTGTGTGTCGGGGCAGGAGGGGCCACCCCCCATCGCCGTGGCACCCAAGGGAGGAGGTGACAGTGTGCCAGGACACGCTGGGTGCCAGCAGACCAGGGTCTCCACGTCCCCCCTCACCCCTCCCTCGCCTCCCGATCGCCCCCCGGCCCCCCCCCCCCCCCCAGCCTCTACAACCCACCCCGGGAGGGGTTGGGGAGGGGGCCCCGGGGCAGAGCATCCCACGGCAGGGTCGGCCGACGTGTCCCTCTCCCCACGGCGTCGTCCGGGCAGCGAGGACGGTCCCCGGGGCGTCTCCGGGCTCAGCCCGGGCTGTCCCCGCCGGCGGCCCCGGTGCCCCGGAGGACGCGGCTCCGCCGCCGCCGCCCGGGGCCGGGACCGTGTGCGCTCGTCTGCTGCCATCTAGTGCTCGCCCACGGGCGAGCCCCGGTCCCGGCCCGCGGGGAGCGCAGGGAGCCCATCGCCCGTGGCCTCTGGGCACGGCGGGGCGGGCAGTGCCCCGGTTCTGGGTGCCGTGGGGAAGCCACCTACGAACTGGGGTAACCCCGGGGCACCTTGGGTCTCTCTTTGGGGAGGTGCTGGTGGGCTGGGACCCCCTTGGCTCTGGAGCTCGGGTGGACCCGGAGCCACATCGTCCTGGGAACTGGGGGAAAAAAAGCCTTTTCTTGGATGAACCCCACGGAGCCACGCCGCCAGGGAAGAGTTCGATTGACGCTGGGTGCTGCGATGCCGTCTGGTCACCCCTTCACCTTCTCCCCCCCGTCTACCCCAAGCACAGGCTGTGACGGCGGAGTGCAGGATCCCGGTTTTACCCACAGGCAACCGTGCCGCCACGCTTTGTCACTGGAAGGGACGGTGCCACAGAGGGGCCGACACGTCGCCAGGGCCCGCTGCCGTGGGTGGCTGCACCAGCCCCGGGCACCTTGCCACCACTGTAGCGGTGAAGGACCAGCCTGCAAACCACCACCGCAGCGGTCCCCAATGGAGCCTTTTTATGCACGATGCTGGTGAGCAGGTTTCTTCCCTTTCTCCCGAGGCAGCCGAGTTTCCCCGAGATGGATGGCCTCACCCTGCGCTCGATACCTGCTGACTCAGGGACTTGTGCGCTAGCATTGACTGATCGGCCCGCCGCATCCCTGCTGGGGCTCGGCAGTAAATCGGCTGTGCCGAAGCCAGACGAGCCTGTGAAACACTCGTGTGCAGATGCTCGTTCCAGCCCCACGAAGAGGGGGGGGTGATCGATGGGGTGTCAGCAGAGACTCGGGCTCCTTGGTGCTTTGCTCGGGGACGTCTCGGCAGGAGATGCCGCAGAGGTATTTTTAGCTGCGTAATTCATAGCTACCTCCAGCCTGATTAATTTTTTTCTCCATTGGTCAATCCATCACGCGCCCTTCACCGGCTGATGGATGGGAGCTGGGCGTGCTGGGAGGGGCTGATGCAAAGACTGGGCGCCGGGTGCGTCCCTCTGCGTCAGCTCCAACCTTTGCTCCTGTTTTATAGGGGGTAACACAAAATGCGACAAGCCGGAGCGCAGCGTGGCAGGGAGACAAGGCGCCTGGCTCAGGGGGCTCGCAAGTGGCTGGTGCCATCCAGCTCGGCAGGACGGGCACAGCGGTGAGCGGCTGTGGGGCAGAATTGGTGCTGGGAGCGTGTGTTGACCGTGGACCAGCTCCCGGGATGCTCCAACCTTTGCCAGGGCACTTTCCCAGCCAGAGATCCCCAAATGGGAGACAGGGAGAGGCTGCAGCATCCTACATCTTTCACCCTGGGGAAAGCATCTCCACTCAGCCCTGATTCAGCAAAACAGTGTTTTTTCCAAGTGCTGCTGCTCCCAGGATGAGGACAGACAGTCCCCAGGGGCTGCCGGCATCTCCCAGACGTGCGGGCGCAGCAGATGGATTCCCAAAATATTTGGGGGCTTAAAAGCAGGCAGCTGATGTGCTTGTCGCCTTAGTGGGAGATGTGGGCTGAGGGAACTGAAAGGACCAGTCTTATTTGGGATTTAGGGTCCCATCTGTGTTCGCACCCCCCCCCCCCAGCCCCCCGCAACTCTCCCAAACCCTGCAAGTCCCATGGCGAGCGGCACCGCCTGCCCGTGCGAGAGCCGGCACATGCGGGCGCACAACGGGGCTCCCAGCAGCAGGGCCACCCCAACACCGACCCCCCAGAGCCCCTGGGCTCCTGCCAGCCCCCCTTCCGGCCCGCCAAGCGTCACCCGCCACCCCCGTGTCCTGGCGCGACCCGGGTCCCCCACGCCGGTGGCTGCAGCCGGAGGCAGCTCGGGGCTGCGGGGGCCGCCTCAAAGGCCCAATTTTCTCGCTCTGAAGCCTTGGCTCTGTTCACGGCCACAGGCAGGGCCACGGGGCCGCCGGGGCAGCGTGGGTGCTCCCGAGCGAAGGGGCACCGCGTTCCCGCCGCGGCGCAGAGGGCTGCTGGGGGGGGGGCCAAAAAGCCGGTGCCCTCCACCTACAGCCCTTTGATACTGGTCCAGCCTCTTGCCCTGGAAATGGCAGCCACCCACGGCAGGGCTGTGCAGGGCAGGATCTGGCCTCCTGCTCTGCCCCTGCCCTCTGTGCCCGAGCCCGGTGGAGCTGGCGCGACGCCGGGTGCCATCCCTGCACAGAGACGGGGACAGCTGAGTGTCCCCGGGGTTTGTCCCTGCCTGAGCACCCTGTGCTGCTCACGGCCGGGGCTTTTGGGCTTCCTTTGCAAGCCTGAGCTGCCTCAGTGGTGGCGGCTGGTGCTTCCCAGCAGGAATCCACTCAGCAAATCTGCTTCCCAGAAATCCCACATACCAGTCCGGGAGAGCTATAGGGTCCCCTGCAAAGGGAGACGGGTTTTTGGGAACTGCTGCAAATGGCTGGGTGGAAACCTTGATTGCTCCCTGGGGACCCACAGCCCTGGCTCAACTTCTTGCTGTGAAGCTGTGGAGGGATTCCTCCCCTTCCCAAAACCAGGCCGGGGCTGTGCCCAAACCAGCCTTAAGTTGGGCTTAAGGCGATCCCCAGCCCCTGCCTCGAGCCGAGGGGGTGCTGGCAGATGGGCCCCTCGTGGGCACCTTCTCAAGGACAGGGGCTGGCAGAGGTTGGGTGAGGCTCATACACCAGCAGAGACCTTCACGGCCAAGCAGGGAGATGCTGTTTCCTGCGACAGCAAGGTTTTCTCCAAAAAACAGTCATGGAAGCAAAGCACCTGGGGTGAGCTGGGGCGAGGACAACCCAGCACAGCCCCAGGCCTGGCCGGGACCCAGTGCAAGGCCAAGATCAGCAGGAAGAAACAGAAAGCCAAACCCCCAGTTCAGGGAAACCACCGGACCAAACGAGCATTGGCGAGCGGATTGCATCCCAACCCTCCTCCACCTTAGCCCCAGCCAGAGCTGCGGCGTAACCCCCGTGTCCTTGGCCCAAAGTCCCACTTCTGCCCAGCAATTGGCCTCCCCCTTCTAAAATCAAGTGGCCGAGACCCGACCATGACTCCCCATCCCCGCCGCCCCCACTCACCATCCACCACGTCTTCGCCCTCATGTCGTAGCACAGCTGCCACTTCACCGAGCCCTCGGCCGCTGGTGCTGCCGCCATTCCCGGCGCCTCCATCCCCAACCAGCTACTCCAGGAGGTACCCGGTGTGATGCCCCACTCTCGGTGTCATCACAGACCTTTTTTACCCCCAAAAGTACCCAGAGCAGCTCCCAAGCCCGGAGGGCACTTGGGGGAAAAGCAGTTGGATGGAGGCGAGGAATAATCCCTATCCGGGAGCTTTCTTGGCTGCCCCCGAGGGAGGCGGGTCGGCTGCTCTCAGTTGGGCTCGTGGGTGGTCACTGCGCTGCAGAGGCTGTGCCAGCGGCCGGCCAGGCACGCCTGCGGGACGGCACCCGTGTCAGGGGAGGCCAGAGGGACCCCGAGGGGTGGGGAAGGCAAAGGGACGTGTGGGTTGTCCGAGGCTTTGGGGGTTGCTTTGGCTTGGTCATCCCAGGGAAGGGGCTGCTGCAGGTACCACCTACAGCCCACAAGCCCCCGTGCCAGGGACCCTTGAAACCAGACAGATGCACAGACACGTCCCTGTGTGACTGAGGGACTCCCACACCATCCCTTCCAGCACTGCCCGCCCGTGTCCTCCCAACACACGTGCACCGAGCACAGCGTGCTCAGCCGGCGGGGTCCTGCTCCCCTCTGGCTCTTACATCTGTAGAAACTCAGGGACGAAGCGGGGGTGCTGGGGGCCAGCAGGGCTGTGGGGGCTGATCTCTGCTCACAGTGCAGTGGCAGGATCCGGTCATTGGGGAAAAGCAACTGCAGGTCCCAGCCGGGAAGCCCCGGCCCTGTTGCCCTGGCTTGGTCCCAGCATGACCCAGCCCTGAGGATGTCGGTTGCTCTTGGGGGACTGACATCCTTCAGGCCCCACTGGTGTCATGTGTGCTGCAGGGATCCCCAAAGGATCCTGGCTGGGGTCATGCCTGCCCCCTTCCCCCTGAGCCTGTCCCTGGCTCCATCCCCAAGGACTTTGGGCTCTGCCACGGGGAATCTCGACCTCCAGCGAGTGCGTGGGGCTGTCAGTTGTCCATGTCGCCATCAATTTAGATGGATTTAGTATCCATCCTCCCAGTTTTTACAATTCGACTTGGGGTTTGGGGGTCGCGGGCTCATCACCTCCTTTTCGTGTAGTTGAACCTCTGGTTATGGCTTCGTTATCCTCAGCTGCAGCCGGGTCCTTCCTGGCGCTGCCCACTGGGACAAACCCCAGTCCCTACTGGGTATCCTGCCTTCCCCCTTGCTCCCTGCCTGCCCTCCTGCCTGCTGCCCGCTGGTTTTCCCACCCTGCCTAATGGCTCAGCCAACGTGCTGGCAGAGCCCGGCTCTTCCAGGCTCCTCTCCACAGCTCTGCCAGGAGGTGCAGCAGCTGCCCTGGGGCATCTCTGGAGCCCGGTGATGCTGTTAGCAGGCAGGTGAGACCCAGGGTTTTGCTGGGAGGATTGAGAAGGTTTGGGTTTTTTTTGGCTTTGAAGGCCCAGGAGTCACAGGAGAAGCTGGTTTTATGCTGAGCTGGGGATTTGATGACATTTGGGGATATTTAGACAAGAAGATTTTGGGGATGGGAGGATCCTGCTGGCTGGGGTCTGCCAGAGCCGGGCACTGCCTTTGCCGGGGGGGGCTTGGGCACTGCTGCAGACACAGCACCGAATGATTTGGGGATGGGGGAAATGGCCGTGTAGAGAGGGAAACAGCACGAGAGGCAGGTTGCAGGAATTCAGCTCCTGGAAATAATTAATTTCAAGGCCTGGAGATTACTTTCTGGTTTTTTTTTTCTGAATACAATTTTTTTATCCTTAGTTCTGATCAAAAGCCAGGCTTTTTTTGGGAAAGAACGCAGGAGCTTTTCATGAACATTTCCCCTTCTGATGAGACTTGTTTTCATCCAAAGAGGGGCTTGGGGCAGAAAATAAACCCAAAAGTGAGCCATGGGAGCAGCTCAACATTGGGTGCCAGGGCTGGAAGGGAGATGCTTTGGGGCAAGGGTGCTGGAGGGTGGCATCAGGCAGCATTGGGTGCAAGCCCCTCAGTGGAGGTGGGGGCAGATAGACTGTGCTAAACAGGAAAATCTTCCTGTTTAAGAATTGCTGTTTGGCTTGAAAAGGATTGTTTTAAAGCAGTGTGTGCCTGCATGCACGTGATAATGCGTGCATGCCCGTGCGTGCGTGCCTGTGCATGTGTGCATGTACCAATATGTGTGTGCACAAGCATGCATGTGTGTTTGTGTGCATGTGTGTGGCGTGGCATGCACGTGTGTCAGTACATGCAGGCGATGTGTTGACTGTGAGCGGAGGAGACGCGTCCTGCTCAAAGCAGGGCTTTCCTGCCCGGGGGCTGCAACGCTGGCAGAAGCAGGGAGGAGATGCCACAAGACAGCACCCAAAAATACATTTGGGACTGGAGGGACCTTGGTGGAGTTGGGGAGGGCCTGGCACGTCCCTGGCTGTGGGGAAGTGCCCTGGCAGGATCTGGGGGGACGCTGCCAGCATGGTGGTCATGAGGGTGGGCACTGTGGGAAATGGGATGCTGCCAGGGCTGAGGGGGTACCATGCAGCCGGCCTGGTTTAGCAGGAGCTGGTCCATCATCATGGACATCACCCTGACTTTATGGAAGTTTGGAAGTGCTTTTTATGTACCAGTGGGAGGCAGAAGGGGGGGTGAGCCCCCCCCGCCCCCCGAGTGGGCAGGGGGAGGTAGCTGCAGTGCTGGCTGCCATGCCAGGCGTTGGCACCTGCCCTGGCATAGGCCAGCTCTGCCATCCCTGGGGCACAGCTGCTGGGAAGCAGAGTGCCAGAGGAGTGGATGTGGTGGGAAAAGGGATAAGGCTGAGCCAGCCACTCTGGCCAGGGGGTCCTGGGGAAGGACTGCCTCGGCATCCCCACATTGCCCAGGATGATCTCTTCTCATTTGCCTCATTATGGATCTGTCGGTGCAAAGCCCAGCTCTCTGTGCCTCAGTTTCCCTGGCAGGCAGGGCTCTGCCTACCACTGCATCCCCCTGCATCACCTCCTGGGGCATCGCCCCCATCGTTCCCTGCTCATGCCTGGGGCCTCATCCCTGGAGGGAAGGGAGGGAGCTGGCAGCCGTGCTGCTCCCAGCATGGCTCCCTGGGCTTCCCTGCTGCCTGCCGTGGGTGGGCCTGCCGTGGCTGTCCGTGTACATGTGTGTGGGTACACGTGCTGCTGTGGATGTGCGTGGACATACGGGTCTGTGCACATCTGGATGTGCGCAGGCATGCCTGTGTGCGTTTGGACTGTATGCACACACCAGGGTGGGTGTACACGTGTGTGTGCTGGCACACACGGACGTCCAGCCTTCCTGCCTCCTGCTGCCACCAGTGACTCCAGTCCACCACTGGCAGAAGGCTGACCCACTCTAGGCCCACAACTACTTCTTGGGGGGGTCAGGTCCTGCTGCGACCATGCAATAGTGATCAGGGGCCGGTATATGAGATCAGACCAGGGCACTCGGGTCTCTGCACATGTTCCTTTGCTGCTCTGTGCCTCAGTTTCCCTCGGCATCTCTTTGTCCCCTGGTGTCCCCGACCCCATCTTCTGCTGGTCCGTGCAAGGCGCGGCGATCCCGTGGGAGTGGCACGGTGCCACCCTTGCTTACGCTACAGAGGCAGTGGGAACAGTAGGATGGCAGAGTGAATCCCATCACCTGGCTCCACAGCAAGAAGGGAGGCAGATGGGGACAGGCTCAGAATGAAACCCTGACTGAGCTCATGTCCCCAGCTGATGGACTTGGGGGGTCTGATTTAACCCCCGTGTGGGACCCCTCCCGTGAGGGTCAGCGTCTGGAGCTGGGGTGCTGATGCCCCCCTGGGACCATGGCAGCTTCTCCAGCCCCTGAGCAAGGATCACTGCGCCCAGATCTGAGCATCTCTTTGGGATGTGACATTTGGAGGTGGAGAGGAGAGAGGGGACCCTCTTGGGGAGGGACAATGACAGTTTACCCCCACCTGCTCAGACCCATCTCTGAACAGGCACAGCACGGCACATTGCTGCCCCCAGGGGCTGGGAGCCCCCACCAATGCCTGCCCCCGGGCTGGGCTAAACGCTGCACCCCCAAATCATCCCCTCTTTCTGGGGCTGTGCAGGCAGGACAGAGCCCCCCCAGACCTGTCCAAACCAGACGCCCTCCCCCCCCCCCCCCCCCCCCCCGCCAGGGGCAACGAGGGCACAACAGCCCCCCCCGGGGGGTTGTACAAACCAGACAGCACACCCCCCCCCCCCCCCCCGGCGCAATATGGGCAGAACAGATTCCCCCCAATGTAGACAGAACAGCACAACGCCCCCCCCCTCCCCTTCCCGGGGCAATGCGGACGTGAAAGACCCCCCCCCCCCCGCCGCGGCTATAGGGGCAGGACCCCCTCGGGGTCCATACATTCAGGACAAACCCCCCCCTCCCCCCCGGGGCTGCACAGAACCGGGTCTTCCCCCCCCCCCCAATAAACCGACTCGCCCCTGGGTGCGGCGGAAAGGCGGGGAAGGAGGGGGGGGGGAAGTTGGGGGGGGGGGGGGGGCGGTGCCCGGCGGTTCCTTTAAGGCGGGGGCGGCGGGGCTGACGTCAGGAGCTGTCCCCGGTGCTGAAACAAGATGGCCGCCCGCTAGCCAACCGGGGCGGCGGCGGCGGCGGCGGCGGCGAAGA
This sequence comes from Astur gentilis, assembly GCF_929443795.1. NCBI lineage: Eukaryota > Metazoa > Chordata > Aves > Accipitriformes > Accipitridae > Astur > Astur gentilis. Next base: position 38,860,076 of record NC_064887.1, on the reverse strand, counting down.
GCCCCCGCGCCCCCCCCCTTCCCCTTCCCCTTCCCCCTCCCCCCCGGGCACCGGCGCCGCCACCGGGACCATGTCGCTGCTTTGCGTCGGAGGTACCGGGAGGGGGGGGGGAAGAGAAAAAGGGGGGACATAACGCGGGGGAAAGGGGGGGGGGGGGGGCCAGATTCGGGTGCCCCCGCTGTCCTCCGCGGGGGGGGGGGGGGGGGGGGGCAGGGGAGGGGGGCTCGCTGCCCCGGTACCGGGGCAGCGAGCCCCCCTCCCCTGCCCCCCCCCCCCCCCCCCCCCCCCGCGGAGGACAGCGAGGCGCTCAGGGGTGACGGAGATGGCGGGGTGGGGTGGGGGGGTGTGTATGTATGTGTGTGTGGGAGGGGGGGGTCGTGAGAACGGCTCCATTCACAAAAAAAAAACCCCCAAAACCGGCGCGTGGATTTATGAATGAACCGGCGGGGGCGCGCGCGCGGCGCCGGAGCCGGCAGTGGGGGTGGGGAAGCGAGGAGGAGGGGGGGGGGGGGGGGGCGCACCCCGCCCGACGAGGGTGTCCCCCGTTTCCCCCCCCCCCCCCCCCCGCCGCTAATCTCCTACCCCAGCCTCTCCCGTCCATCCCTCTCCGCCTTTCCGCCCCCATCCCGGAGCCCCCTTCTCCTTCCCGCCCCCCCCTCTCGCATCTCTTTCCACCCCCCCCCAAACGCAGACCCCCACGTCCCCACCCCCCTAAACACCCTCACCCGTCCACCCTCCCCCTCCCAGCTCTGCCCAAATGCCCCCCACCCCAAGCACCCCACGCCCACCCCTCACCTCTATCCCCAAGCCCCCCCACCCCGCAGACACAGCCCCCCGCATTCCCAAACACCCCCCACCCTAAACATGCCCTATACACCCCCCAACGCCCCACATCTATCCCCAAGACCCCCCCATTCCCACCCTCCAGTCACCCCCCCACCCCAAACACCCCCCCAAAACATCATCAGTCCCCGAGCACCTCCACATTCTCACCCCGCCCAAACAAACCCCACGCACCCCCAAATCCCCCTATCACCCCCCCAAACCCCTAAATACCCCCCCCCAAATTACACCCCCGGCCCCCTAAGCCCCTGGAGGCATTGCCCCACCTTGGGCATGGAGGGGGGTTATGGGCAACTGGGAGGCTCAGGGCAGGAGCGTGGTGGTGGTCTGGTGCTGGTGGGGGCCCGGTTAGGGGTGCTGGTCACCCCATACTGGGAGGAACTGGGGGGAGCGTGCAGGTAGGGGATCCCCCCCAGTCCGGCGTGCTGAGACCTGCCCAATTCGGTGCACAGATGAATCCCGCAGTCTGGGGCTCGGCCTCACTGGCAGTTACTCTGGATTGGGTGCTTAGTCTAGAGGGGGAGAATTCTGGGGGGGGGTGTGGGGGGGTCCCTTTCCCCCCTCCCCAGGCCCTGCAGCACCCTGATGGGGAGGGGGTGGCACCTGTGGGTCCCTGGGGTGGTGGGATGGAGGTGGCAGAGTGGCAGCTGGGGACAAAGGTGGGGCACAGGGTGTCTGCGATTCCCCCACCGGCATCTCCTCCCCCCGGGGAAAATCAGGAGGAAAGTGGGGGCTCCCCCACTGCTGCCTGGGCTCAGTGGGATGGGGGGGGGGGGCTGTGTCCCTCCCCCAACCCCCCCCCCCCCCCCCCGCCGTGTCCTTGTCCCTTAGGTGCTGTCACAGCCCCCTCTCCCATGGTGGTGCCACTAGGGCATGCAGGGAGCGGCTCCCCGGGGGGCCGGGAGCTGTGCCCCCCCCCCAGCCAGCCACCAGCCAGCCCCAGCTTTGGGGTCCCCCCCTCTGGCAGGGGGAGGGCTGCGTCTTTACTCCCGTTTAAGGGACTGTCACACGCAGTGACACCCTCAGTGAAGCCGGGGGTGGATGGTGAGAAACAGCTCTCGGCGGGTTCGGGCTTCCCCCGCCACCTCGTCACTGGTTTTGTCACCCTATTTTTGGGGTCTCAGGGGTGGAGGTGCCACCCCAAAGCCTCCCCCAGCCTTCCCCTTGCCCCTCGCAGGGGGGCCGGGGCCACGCGCAGCCCCCAAGGGCTTCGTGGAGGGGGGAGGGATGCGCCCGGGTGACGGGCATTGAAGTGGCCGTGGGAGGTGTGGGGTGAGCGGGGACAGGGGTGCGTGGCCGGGAGGGGGGTGTCTGATGTGGTGCGAGGCAGACGGACAGATGGACGAGCGGGTGGATGGGCATCCGGAGGGACAGATGGAGAGACAGATGGACAGATGGATGGAGGGGTGGGGAGACGTGAGCAGGTAGACAGAGGGGTGGAGGGACAGAGGGAGAGGATGGATGGAAGGACGGATGGATGGATGGAAGGATGGAGGGAGGGAGGGGGTGGATGGATGGACAGACGGAGGGAGGGGATGGATGGAGAGATAGGTGAGTAGATGGATGGTCAAAGGATGGACAGACGGAGAGATGGGTGGACAGAGACATGGGTGGATGGACAGACAGGTGAATGGATGGGCGGACAGAGGGATGGGTGGATGGACAGGTGGATGGACAGACAGGCCTGTTGCGGGATGCCTTCAGCCCAGCCTGGTTTTCATGCTGTTGCCAGTCTGATCCCTGCCAGCTGCCTCCTGCCTCAGTTTCCCCAACACCCCCCCAAGACGAGGCTGATTACCCCAGCCTGGGAAGCACCTTGGGTCTTCCACCCTGTTGTGGGAGTCCCCAGCTCCCGGGGGGTCCCCGCTGTCCCCAGCTCCTTATCTTGGGGTCTCAGGTTGAATTTAGCCCAAGGGTGGCACCCAGGGACCCACCACCCCTGTGCCAGGACCCATTGGTGGGCAGGAGGGTGGCACAGCCCGCTCGGGGCTGTCAGCCGCAGATGGTGGCAGCAGGACTTCTCCCTGGCAGTAGATGACAGCCAGGAGAGCCACGTGTTCCCTGGGTAATTGTTTGTTCCTGTCAGCTCGGGTATTTTTGGAGCTTTTCCTTCCTCTGCTCTCCCGTTTCATTTGGGAGGCAGTGGCTGGTGGAGAGCGGTCGGCCCCAGCGGTTGTGTCTGGGGCACGGGTGATGTCCCACGCCGGGGGTCCCTGTGCAGCTCCGAGTACGCTCCATGGGCAGGTCCTGGTACCAAATACTGTAGAATAATAACAACAACAACAACAACAACAAATAATAATAATAATAATAATAATACAGTTTATATAATCTAATACATAAATATACATATAATATTATAATAGACAGTGATACCGGTCGTCCCCACGCAGTGCCCCGGGCTCCCAACCCGGTGACGCTAGGGGATCTTTGGGATCCCAGAGGCTCATGCCTGGCCTCGAACCAATCCCCCACGCGTGCCCCCCCCCATCCCTGAATGAAGCCGCAGCTCCCAGAGTTCTGTGATTCCCCGGGAACCCAGTTGCCAGTGACGCGGCTGGTGACCTTCCTTTGGGCAAAGAGCCGCCCAACGCGTGACCCTCTCGGCGGTGCAGGACAGGCGGCCGAGCCGAAGGATCCCCAATTATTTTCTGAGCAGTGTGCTGAGGCTGAGCCAATGATTCCCCCCCTGCCTCAGTTTCCCCAGAGGTACCCTGGAGCCAGGCGGGGGCTGTTTATGCCGTGTTGCCTCCTCCGAGCCCCACCGGGCACATGGAGCCGGCAGCAGCCCCGTGGCCTCTCCAGCGCTGGCAGCGGGTGATAAGCGGCTGGCGAGTGGCTCGTCTCTGAAATCAAATTACCTTTGATATCGCCAGGGCTATTTTCATCCCTTCTCGGTCACGTTGGTCCTCTACCCGCTGGCACCCGCGTCATTTAACCGTTCTCCGGGTGCTGTGTCATTCCCTCCCTGCCTGGTCCCCTCATGTGAGCCCCGAGGACACCCCTCGCCCCCGCCACCCCCTGGCATCGGCAGCGTCGGTACCTGGCTCTGCCCAGCTGCCCGTTTGCCTCCCCATCGCGGGCAGAACCTGGATACCAATCCCCCCTCCACCTCCTGCTCGCAGCACTGGTGTAAAGCTGGGGGGGGGGGGGTGGGGTGGATCAACCAGAATCGGGGGCGTTTGTTCCCGCGGTGCTGAGCAGGATACGGCCCAGATGCAAGCACCCCCCTGGATGCAATCAGCCAGTTGGGAGGGGTCCCCTATGGGCAGGATGGGAACCAGTCCCTCGGTGCCCCCGGGATGGGGACAGGGCTGGGGTGCAGTGGGGGGTATTTTGGGGCTCTCTGCTACAGTGGAGTTAGGGGAGCATCGCCACCACCCCTGGGGCTGCCATCGGGTGGGGAGGGTTACAGTCCCCCCCGGGTTTCCTGTATGAAATCTGGGTCAGCAGTTTGGGAGACCATGAGAGCCTTAACCCTGGTGCTGTTGGGCCGGTGCCCCACGGCAGAAGGTTCCCCCAAACCCCACCTTTCCCCCTGGGATATGTATGGTAACATTGTCTCTTTTCCCAAATGGATCTGAATTCAGAAGTGGGGGGGCAAGGGGAGTTAAACACCCCCTTGACAGATGAAGGCTGGTCATTTGGGGTTGCAAGTTGTCCCAAAGGGGCAGTTTTTTGGGGGGTGCCTTTGCTCCCCACCGGTGCCCACCTCCAGCTCATGCCTGATACCCCTCCTTCATGCCTGGCACTGGGGACCCCTGATTCCCAGCAGCAGGAGGGATCCCACCACCTTTCCCCACCTTGCACCTGGGGGTGGAGGGGGTGGCCAGCTCTGGGGTCCTCCCACCCCCTTGGCACCCTGGTGGGGGTCCCCAGCCCCCTGCATGGGGTTCTCAGGCTGAATCTTTTCCCTCCCTCTCTGTCCCCGCAGTTAAAAAGGCAAAGTTCGACGGGCCCCAAGGTAAGTGGCCCCCCCACCTGCCTGCCCACCCGGGGAGGGGCCGGGGCTCGGGGGCTTCGCTCTTGGGCTGGTTGGATGTGGCAGGATCAGAGGAAGGGCTGGGGGGTGGTGAGGGGACCCCAGGCTCAGCCTCAGCTCTGGAGGCATCATTTGGGAAGTGTGGGGGGGGACACATACAGAGATGGGGGTGCCCTGGACAGGAGCGGGGGGCAGCTCACAGCCAAGCCACCCATGGCAGGGGTAGCATCCATCCTGCCTGCCCGACTGGGGTTGGGGTGCTGAGGGCAGCGTGGAGGAACCCCACAGGAGGGTGGCAGTGGGGGGTGTCCAGGGAATGGGAGCATGGCTGGGGTGGGGGGCGCACTGGGGGCCACTTCACCCTCCGCTTGCTCCCGCAGAGAAGTTTAACACCTATGTGACACTGAAGGTGCAAAATGTCAAGAGCACAACCATCGCGGTGCGGGGCAACCTGCCCTCCTGGGAGCAGGACTTCATGTTGTGAGTGTCCAGGGGCCATCCCATGTCCCCTACCCCTGCTGCTCCCCTCCGCCCCCCATCCGTGGGAGGTCCCCCACTGCCGATGCTTCCCCTGACCCCAGCCCTGGGGGGCTCACCTGAGTCCTGGGGCCAAGGGGACAGGCAGAAGCTGGGGTGGCCGCAGGGGGCTGCTGGGGAGGGGGGTGACCTGATGCCTCTGCCTGCTCCCCAGTGAGATCAACCGGCTCGACCTGGGCCTGACGGTGGAGGTGTGGAACAAAGGGCTCATCTGGGACACCATGGTGGGGACGGTGTGGATCCCCCTGCGGACCATCCGGCAGTCCAACGAGGTAGGGAGCCAGGGACGTCCATCCCTACACTGGAACCTAAGGGACACATAGCCAGCCCTCTGGCTGGCTGTCCTTCGAGGGGGCACAGAGCCTTCCCCATCCCTGCTTGGAGAGACCCCTGCTTGGGGCCAGATCCTGTCTGCGTGGGGTTGTGAGACTGGGGAAGGGGAGTCCCTGGCAGCTCTTCTCACCCTCATTTCTGCCCTGCAGGAGGGTCCTGGGGAATGGCTCACGCTCGACTCCCAGGTCATCATGACTGACAACGAGATTTCGGGCACCAAGGACCCCACTTTCCACCGTATCCTCCTTGACACCCGCTTCGAGCTGCCGCTGGGTGGGTACCATCCCTGGGCACCCCAGGACCAGGGTGAATCCTTCCTTGTCCCCAGCCCCAGGGATGCTCATGAACCTCAGGCCTGGGGCTCAGGTCTGATCCTGTAGCCCCAAAGGCTGGGGGGCTGTTTTGGGGGGGTGGGGTCCGTGCATCAATCAGGGTCTTTGCCCTTGCAGATATCCCCGAGGAGGAGGCCAGGTATTGGGCCAAGAAGCTGGAGCAGCTCAATGCCATGCGGGACCAGGACGATGTAAGTCAGTGCAGAGTCAGGCCCGGGGCGAGGGCTGGGCAGCAAGCAGCAGTGCTGCGAGCAGGCAGCCCTCACCAGCCTGTCTCTCCCCAGTATGCCTTCCAGGAGGAGCAGGAAAAGCCTCTGCCCGTTCACAGCTCCCAGTGCTGTAAGTGCTGCCCTGTCCCTGCTGCGCAGCAGGACCCCCCCACTGCACCGTCCCCCCAGCTCCCCACATTGGGGATGCGCAGGAGTGGGGTCCGTGCCTGCCTTGGGGTGCTGGACCCCAACCCAAGTGGGGCTCAACCTCACCCCACACCCTGTCCCCATCCCTGTTCCCATCCTCCCTCCCGTGTCTGCCGGTGTTTCTTTGCTGTCTCCCCGCCCCACAGTGTGGGAGCTCTCCCGTGGGGCTGAGTCGTAGTGGACAGGGGTGTGGGGGGACATGGCAATGGGGGGCGTAAGGACTGTCTCCCGGGGAGCCTGGGCAAGGGGCAGCAAGGCTGGCGAGAGGCTTGCTCAGTGGGGGCAATGGCAGAGGTATCTGGGGGATCTGAGGTGGCAGCTTGGTTTGTCCCAACCCGTGCCTCAGTTTCCCCTTCTGTAATCACACCAGGGCCATGCACGCCCTGGCACTGCCCCAAGAACAGCTCAGTGCCTCTGTGCCCAGCCCCAGGCCCTGTCCCCTGTGCAGTTCAGTGCCACCATGCCTAGCCATAGCACTGTCCCCAGCCTGGGTCAGTGTCACTGTGCCCAGCCCCAGGGACTGCCCCAGCACGGTTTGGTGTCACCATGCCCAGGCCCGCGCACTGCCCCCAGTGCACTTCAGTGCCACCATGCCCATCCCTAGGCCCCATCCCATCTTGCTGCTGCCTTGCCCAGCCCCAGTCCCTGTCCCCAGCATGGCTCAGTGACAGCGTGCCCCATCTCAGGGCACCGTCCCCAGCCCAGCTCTGTGCCACCGTGCCTGGGAGATACTGGTTCTTCCTGGCCAGCTCATGCTGCTGCCCTGGAGCTGCCTCCATCCTTATTGTCTCTGCCCCTTTTTTTTGTAGGCAACTGGAATTATTTTGGCTGGGGAGAACAGCAGAGTAAGTATCCCGTTGCCTCCTCTCCTCCCAGCCTGGTGGTCCCCGGCGCATCCCCCTTTGCCGTGCCATAGCCTGGCCCAGGGCTCAGGGGACCTGGAGCTCTGGTCCAGCCTACGGCCTCGCGCTGTGGCTCTGCGCTGGGTGAGGATGGAGGCACCAAGCGCCCTGTCTTGGGCAGGGCTGTCCCCACGGGCTGGTGGGGACATGGCACCGTGAGGCTCTGTGCCCTCGGGGTGCCCTGGTGCAATGAGCAGCTCAGGCTTTGCCTCTGTGGTGGGATATCAGTGGGGCAGAGGGAGGGTTCCTGCACCCTGTCCTCCTCTTCCCTGCTTCTGTATATCCCATTTCCCCCCTCTGCCCTCCCCTCCTCCCTCAAAACCCCTTTCTGCAGAAGGGAACACGTGTAGCTTGCCCCTTCCCCCTTCCTGGGTCTGTCTCCCCAGCACAGTCCCACAGCGGTGGGGACAGAGTGGTGGCAGTAGCAGGGCTGTGCCGGGCACGGGGCGGATTTGTGGCATCCCTGGCTGCAACAGCCGTGCGGCTGTCCCCTGTCCCACTCACCGCGGCCCCTTGCAGATGATGACCCTGACAGCACGGTGGATGACCGGGACAGCGATTACCGCAGCGAGACCAGCAACAGCATCCCGCCACCGTACTATACCACCTCCCAGCCCAATGCCTCCGTCCACCAGTACCCCATGAGGCACCAGCAGCAGAGCTCCCGCGACTCCTACACTGACTCCATGCAGAGCTACGAGATGGACTACTCAGACCAGCGTCCCATCAGGTAGTGTCGGCGCAGCCAGCTCCCCCCCAGGACCTGCTCTCTCAATCCCCCTCAACGGGTGGCAGAGGCCAGCGGGTCCCCAGGGTGGCACCAGGGACGGTGCTCTGGGTGACAGAGGCATGCTGAGGCGAGGAAGAGGGGAATGGTGCTGGCCCCAAGCCTTTCCTTCTCACTGGAAAGTTTTCAAGCTCTTTTGAGTCACCACCCTCCTCTGTCCTCACCGGGCTTCAGGACCCGCAAGCCCCGGCTGTCCTTGCTGGGAGCTGAGCTAGCGGGCTGTGGCGTGGCTGGGGATGCAGACGTGGCTGTAGGCAGAGCCACAGGCAGGGACGCCTGCCCGGCGCTTTGTCCCCGTGGTCGCAGCACAGCCCAGTTCCTCGCCAGCATCCAGCCCAAGGTGCCAGCGCCGTCCACCAGGACAGAGCCTCCCTGCCAGCATCCCCACGGCGGCAGGGGATGCCGGGGCGCGGCGGGTGGCGGCGAGCGCGGCACCTGGAACCTTGCTGATCATCTTCCTCTCCTCCCCGGCAGACGCTATGGTAGCGTAGACTCTGCCGCAAACGGACGCAGCGACGCTGAGTCCGCTTCCGAGTCGAGCAGGCGGACCAGCCGCCAGCCTTCCCTTGAGAGCAGGCGGTCCCTAGACCTATCGGATAGGTGGGTCGCTACCTCGTCGCGTGCCGTGTGCCGTCGCAGAGTGCTGTGGTCGGTCCTTGCAGCCGTGGTGAGGCCAACACCAGTCCCGGCAAGGGCGGCCTCGTGCCGCCGCAGGGTGCCCCTCTCCCCGCCCCGGACTGCTTTGCAGAGGAGCAGCACTGGGATGCTCTGGGCGTCTCTTGGCCCCGTGGCGTCCCTTCCTGCTGCTGCACCCCAGTTCATAGGGGCGATGCCCCAGTATCCTGGTCCCGCTCGCCGGCACGGCGACCGTCTGGCAGCACTGCCTTCCTGTTCCCTGTCGTGCCAGCGGGTATGGGCGCTGGGGCCTCGGGGACTCAAATGCCACCCTCTGTTTCTGGTCACCTCCCAGGGAGCACCTGGCTGGGCAAAAGCCTTGCGCAGTGTTTTGGGACCCTCGTGATGTGCCAAGGGCCCCTCTCCCAGCTCTGGCCAGGATCAGGCCGGGGAGGCGAGGGGATTTCCAGGCATGAGCCGTGTCTCCTGCACTCCTGTGCCCCAAGTCCCCTTTCCCAAGGTACCTGGATGATGCCAGTACCCCTCCCTGCTGGGGCCAGCCTGGGCAATCCCCCAGCACCCTCCTCCCTGTGCTGTCCCCGGCTCCCCACTGCCTGGCCCAGCCGCTCTGGACCCAGGGCTCTGCCCATCCCGAACCCTTGTCCCCTTGTCCCCTTGCCCACCCCTGAGCCCTGGCTGCCGGTGCTGGAGACGTGGTGTCGGCCTCTTCCTAGGCATGTCCCTGTCCTGTCTGCATGTTTGCTTATGTGAGCCTCTCCCCACGGAGCCCCGCGGCCACCCCGTCCCCGGCAGCCTCCTCGGACGCAGGGAGCCCTCTGCGCCGCTGGCAAGAAGAGTGGAGAGGGGACCCCTGGGTAGAGATGATGTGGTTAAGGAAAGCGATGGAGTTGAGGGGGTGTCCTTGGAGATGGGGTGCCCGGGAAGTCTACAGGGAGCGCTGGGATGTCAGGGTGGAAGCTGGGTGACAGATCCGTGGGTTGGGGGCAGGACAGGGTGTCTGGCAGAAGCAGGAGGCAGGATCTGGCTGGGGGTGCTGCCTGGCTGCTCTCTGCCCCCACCCCTGGCAGGGGGGAACCGAGGGGACAGACACCATCCCCCATGTCCCCACGCTCAGCCCAGGCACAAGCAGGAAGGTCAGACCCCTGAGAGTGCCCCAGCCTGCGGGACTAGTCCCAGTCCGTGGAGTCTCCTGGGTCCATGCCTTCGACTCTCAGGACGAGGAGCCCGCTGCTCACCTCGGGCTGCGTCCCACGTGGAGCCACGCATCCTCCCACCCGCGGTGCAGGGACCCCGGGGGGCTCTGGCTGGGGCGGCACGGGGCAGGCGAGGCTGCGGCACAGACCCACGGGAGCCCCTGTTCTTGTCTCCCCTCGGCCCCGCAGCCCCACGGGGAGCAGCCGCTACGCCTCGTCGGCCGAGCTGAGCCAGGGCAGCTCCCAGCTGAGCGAGGACTTCGAGAACGAGAGCCTGCGGGACTCGGAGCTGGACGAGCGGGACGGCGATTCCTACCACTCCTGCCACAGCTCTGTCAGCTACCGCAAGGACTCGCCCCGCTGGGAGGAGGAGGAGGACGATGACCTCTATCTGGAGGAGGAGGAAGAGGAGGAGGAAGAGTTCAATGAGGACTACAGCGAGAACGAGGAAGGCTACCCCAAGGAGGAGGAGGAGGAGGAGGAGGACCTGCGGGAGCAGGGCACCTACGAAACCCCGGAGCATGACGCCTACCCCCCACCGCAGAAATCCCCTGGGCAGCAGCAGCAACAGGTCCCGCAGCAGCAGCAGCAGCAACAGGTCCCGCAGCAGCAGCAGCAACCCCAGCTGGTCCCACAGCTGAAGCCGCAGCAGCAGGAAAGGAAGGAGGAGAGGAAAGAGGAGAAAAAGGAGGAAAAGGACACCCCTGCACCCCAGGAAACCCCAGAGGCCCTCCAGGCCCAGCAGGGAGTGGACGAAGCTCCCCTACAAGAGGCAGCCCCCGAGCCCGAGCCCCTGAAACCGGCTGAGAGGTAGGAGGGAGATGTTGATCTGTAGCCTCCTTGGGATGGCACCGTGCTTGGTGACACTGAGGATGTTCTGGAGGTGGCCCGGGGTTGGTGTTGGCGCTGTGGTGCCAAGGGGCATCGCCAGGGACCTTCTGGGGTGTCTGGGGCTTTTCTAGGTGCCTGAGGCATTGAGGTGGGGGAAGCCCACCTCGTGCCACCCAGGCAAGGGTCAGCCCCCTCGGGCATGCTGCCCTGGTCCAGCCACCAGTGCCACGCTAAGCAGGGGCAGAGCTCAAGGCATTTGAGATCCCGCCAGGGCTACGGGGGGTGCAGGTTTATAACCTGGGACAAACCTGGGGATGGAGGAAGTGGGGACTTGGGGCTGCGATTCCTCTCCTCTGGCTCAAGCTATTGGCCCCCTGGATGGAGGGATACCCCGGAGCTTGGCACAGTCAGAGGAAGAAATTTCCTTCACAGGAGTCAATCCTCTCTCTAGGCCACCGGTAAAAGCTCGTCTGTGGCCTCCTGTGCTGTACAGATGAATTATTTGGTGTCCAAGTTCCTGGTACAGCGTCTGAATAATTCATATATCGGTCTCTGCCTTTAATTATTGAACGTGTCCATTTTTACATGGTTCGATGAGCGCCACCGCTCTGCGCAGAGGGGAGGCGTGATAGGCTTTTTTGGTCTTTTATTTAGTTTAAATTATAGACCAGAATTGGGGAAATCTCTAATTTAAAAGAATGTGTAAGGAGCATTTTTTTTTTAAAAATACATATTTAGGCTTAAGGGCTGGCCAGAGTCCTGGCAAAGGCGGCCTTAGTTCATGTCTGCCTGCGGTCCCTGTTCTCCGGACAGGGGGTCTGGGAGGTCCCACGCTGGGCACTGGGGCCCATGGATTAGTGCTGGGAACCACAGGTTAACACTGAGGACCCCAGGTTAATGCTGAGGACACCAGATTAGTACTGGGGACCCCAGATTAGTGCTGGGGACCACATGTTAGCACAGGCAAGGCCCCACAGGGCCGGTTTGGGCAGGTTTGTCTCCTGAGCTCCCCACGGCCTCATCGGAGCCCAGTTCTGGGTGCCCATCTCCAGTACCACGTCACACCAGGCTCTCCAGGAGGCTGGTATGTTTGGAGGATTTATTTTCTTTTTTTCTCCATGTCTTGATTTTGCAAGAGAGGAGGAACCCCCTCCCCCCCGAACAACCAGCATGTCCAGGGTGGCAGGTCCCACTGGGCTTGGAGCCACTGGGGTGTTGGGACCTCTTAACCCCAGGAGGTCCCAGCGTGGTGGGAAGCGGCCAGAGGATGTCCTCTGAGGAGATGAGGGGCGAAGGATGTTTAATCCATGTGCTTGTGTCCCTGGCAGTCCCGTGACCCTTTGCTCCTGGAGGGATTCCCTGTGTCACTTGGGTGCCCAGGGCAGAGTCTCCCAAGGAAGAGGGAACTCCTGGCTTCTCCCCATCGCTCTGCCTTGACTGTGCTGCCCTTTGCAGCAGGACTTGCTACCTTTTTAGAGTCATTCCTGGTAGCAAGAGGGGGGTTTTGCCGTGGCCACACTGGCTCAAGGCCCATCAGGATCCCTAAATTGCAGCCTCAGCCCTGTGCCGGAGTGTGGGGGCTGACTCCCCACTCCCCGGTGCCATGCTGGGAGGTGAGCAAGGTGTGTGTGCTTGCAGGGAGCAGGCAGAGGTGGAGGTGCAGGACCCCAAAGCACGAGCCAAAGCCAACTGGCTGAGAGCCTTCAACAAAGTCTGCATGCAGCTGCAGGAGGTGAGCAATTCTGCGGCTGCCTGCCGCCAGGTCCCAGCGCCGGCCACGTGCTGGGCTGGGGGCACAGCCCCTTCCCACGCCTGGGCATCTTCCGCTCCCCGATCCCATGGACGTCCCACACCTTGAGGGCAGTGGGCACCTGGGGCTCCCTAAGAGTGGTGGCCCTGCAACCCCATTCATGCCAAGTGGGACCACCACGAGGGGCAGGGAGTGCTGAGGACCTTCCCCCGGTGTGTGCTGCATGTGGTGTGCTGGTGCGAGCCCCTCCGCTCTCTCCCCTGTATTGAGTTGACAATTTTTTGTTCTGTTTTTAGACTCCATCCTCCATCTTTTCTTTTTGTTTTGGCTCTGGACTCGCCCCCTGGGGCTTCGATCCCCCTCCCCACCGCTTCTCTTTTCAGTTGTCCACCACCATGGCCCTTGCATCCGCGTCTCCCCTTCCTGCAGGGAAGGGGTATAGCCTGCCTGCAGGTAAGCATGTCCAACGGGAACGACCCAGCCACGCGTGTGCGTTCCCAGTGTGTGTGTGTGTGTGTGTGTGCAGGGATTGCCCCATGAAGGAGGTATAATTGGCTGTTTCCTCCCTTCTTCCCAAATAATCTCCTCCTTGCAAGGGAGGTGGCACTGTGGGATGGTCCCTGCACACACCCCATCCCCGGTGTGCTCTGGCTTTTCCCTGCGCTTTGCTCCAACTGGCTGCAGGTCCGTGCGGACCTGCTAAGCCTTTCCAATGATGCTTCTCCAGTCCCCCAAACCCTGAATTTTTGCACAGTGCAGCCATTCCCACTGCTTTGCCAGCCCCAGCCCCTCTGCTGAAGCCTGCCCACCGCTTGCCCAGCTCAGCCTCTTGAAGATATTTTATTCCCAGTGCAAGCTCTTTGTTGGAAAGAGCCCCAGCGTTTTAGGAACATGCTTTTCTCCACCCACCCTGTAAACCCTTTACATGCTTCCCCAGTGCTGCGGTCGCCGGCTGGGCGCTCAGCTGCCAGCAGCATCGAGCCCTGGGGAGGGCTGCCATGCCCACCGGGGGCTCAGTGCTGTGCCCGTGACGGCCACCCTGTGTCTTGCAGGCCCGCGGGGAAGGCGATGGAGAAGCTAAATCCCTGTGGTTCAAAGGCGGGTGAGTATGTGGGGAAGCCAGTGCTTTCTGCCCCCACCCCGGGGGTCTCGTGGGCTGCTTTTCCCTCCTCATTTAGGATATGCTTAACAAGCTTGTCGGGGGGCTGGCGTGGGGAAGTGTTGCCAAGCTGTGGGCATGCGGGGGGGGGGGGGGGCAAGATTTTGGGGCTGAATGCTGGTTGCTTTGGTGCTTTTGGAGGAGCCAGCAGATATGGCATCACTCCGTGTCCCCAAGAGACGCTGATGAGGGGGAAAGCGAGGAGGTGAGTGGGTAGGGACGAGACTGAGCTGGGGTGGCAGCTCCCACTTCTCTCCTGCCATCTGGGACTCGAGGGGTGCCATGGGGACCCTGAACCTCTCACCCGGGTGGGCTGTGGGTCTCACCTCCGTCTCCCCCTCGCAGGTGGCCCCGCTGCTGACCCAGGCAGAACCTGGCAGGTTTCCTTGAGAACCCACCAGATCACACTGGGGTTTTCTTGCAGACAGGGCTGGAGGCTGTGAAGCGGTGCTCCTGCCTCGGTTTCTCTTGCAGCAGAACAGCTCGGTGCTCACCTTTAGTGTCCCAGAGGGAAACCCCGGCTCTCCTGTTCCACGCTGCAAAGCCAAAGCTAACTAAGCCAAATGGGCTATGTTTTTCCTGCATTTCACTGTCATGCCACTGAAGCAAAATATCTTCACGTGGGGAAAATCACAGTTTTCTGCCAGAATCCCCTTCCAGTTTTTAGTCTGGTGATCCCTGCCATGGCCAGGGTGGTGGTGGGGATGGGGGTCCCACGGGTGGGTCCCAGGCCACCTGAGGGTTGCTCTGCAGTCCTGTCTACCAAGTCCCAAGTGAACATGGGGCAATAGCAGGGGGGCCCTTCCTGCCTCAGTTTCCCCTTCCCCGCTGACTCTCGTCTCTCTTGCAGGCCTGGTGGCGGGCTGATCATTATAGACAGCATGCCGGACATACGCAAGCGAAAACCCATTCCCCTAGTTAGCGATTTGGTGAGGTTCCTCCTAATGCCTTGCACCACACAGCTGCCGGCTTCACTCCCGCTGTGCCCCACTGGACTGCGCCGCCCGCCCGCCCTGGCCGGCTCTTGCCGGGCGCCCGTGCCCTGCTCCCCAGCTGCCTCTAACATGGCTTGTGTTTTCTGTTTTCTTTTCTCCGGCCTGGCTTGGCCGTCCCTGGCGGCAGGGGGGCGGCAGTAAGGTTTCTGCGCTGCATTAACAGCATGCCCGACATTAAGCCTGGACGCAAATCTCTCCCTCTAGTCAGCGATCTGGTGAGCGTGGTCCGAGGGGTTAAAGAGAGAGCTCCCTTGGGTGCTGCTGGCCAGGCCTGCCCAGCCTCCTCCAGCCCTGGTGGTGGGGGGCGGGGGTGTCCCAGGCTGTTTTGGGGGTCTCCTGGCCCTGGACCTCGCAGTGGGGAGCTGTGAGGATGACACAGCTGGGCTCTCCCCACCCGAGGGTGCTTCTCTTTAACGGAGCTCCAGGGCCCTGTCCCTACACCAAGCATCAGCCCAAGGCTTCCCAGGGCTGCGTCTGGTTTCCCTTTTTTTTACTGGTGCTGCGTCCCCGGTCCTTTCCTGTCCTACCTGCCACAGGCTCCCTGCAGCTTGAACCGTGCTGGTGCTGAGCAGATGGACCCATGTACCAGAGGAGGGGTAGCGCTGGTTTTTCCGAGCTGCACAGACCCTACGCCCCCGTCCCCACCATTGTCACGCTGCGCTGCTACAGCCCAGTGCCCATGCTGGAGTCCCATCCAGCCCCTGAGCTGTAATGCACAGAGTCACTCTTCTGTCACCCACCTGGTGACAAGAGACAGCAATTTTGGAAACCAGACACCCTTTGCACCCAGAATTAGGTGCCCTTTGCCTCCTTCCCCCTCTCTACACCTCACCACCTCCACTTTGTGCCCTCCCCAGGGTGCCTCCATCCTGTCCCCAATTTGCCTGCCCTCTCCCGTCCCGCTGGCCCCCCCCTTGCTGCCCTCACCCCCCAGCCCGCTCAGGCAGCCGCTGATGCTTCTGCACTGTGCTGTGTTGGTGTCGGGGTTTTGGGGTGTTGGGTTGTGGGTGGTGATGGGGTGGGCAGAGTGCAGGAGTCCGGCAGGGCTGCTGCCTTTCTCTGCTGGGATTTGGCAGGCTGCAGCCAGTGCTGTAGCTTGGCGTGAGAAACCCCCCAGGGACTGGCCCAGTGCTGAGTGAGGGGTTGGTGTTGCCCCAATTCCCACTCGTTCCGGCAGGGAAGGGGCCAGGACTTGCTCTGCTGTGAGGTGGCTTGCACTAACGGCCTTTTATTCCTTCCTTGCTGGCCCTGGCTGCCCGCAGGCAATGGTAAGTGTCCCCCACCCCAGACTCCCCAGGGTCTCAGACTCACGTCGAGAGGCTGTGCCCCACTGGGGCTGAACTGGGAATGCTGCAGGCTGCTGAACTGGTTCCAGTCCCGCTGCACAGCTGGGTGGCGCTTTGCAGCGCTGGCATCACTGGGAGCTGGGCTGTCCCCACTGCCAGCCCAATGCAGCCAGCACCCACCTCTGTCTGGGGTGGGGGTCTGTCCCAGGTGTTTTATGGGACCTCAGAGTGTGGGAGGGACAGCCCATGCTCTGCCAGATTTGGGAACTGTGTTTCTTTCCCACAGTCCCTGGTCCAGTCCAGGAAAGCGGGAATCACATCCGCGCTGGCCTCAAGTACCTTGAACAATGAGGAGCTGGTAGGTGCTGGGCTTGCCTGGGGTGTGGGTGGTCATGCTGGGAGGGCTGTGGGGATGTGATGAAATGAGAATGTGGGGTCTGCGCCACACCACATCCTCCTCCAGCAATGCCAAAGCAGCCAGGATGCTCACAGCTGCACCTGGGGATGGTGGTGGTTGTCCTCTGCCCTGCTCGTCTACAACCAGCGGTCACATTGCACGTGGCCCAGCACCCGTGGATGGGGTCTCTGCACCCTGCTGCATGGCTCAGCTGCTGTACATTGCCTGAGCTTTTCTCCCCCTTTCTCTTCTGTCCTTGCACAGAAAAACCATGTTTACAAGAAGACCCTGCAAGCCTTAGTGTACCCCATCTCCTGCACGACGCCCCACAACTTTGAGGTGTGGACGGCCACCACCCCCACTTACTGCTACGAGTGCGAGGGGCTGCTCTGGGGCATCGCCCGGCAGGGCATGCGCTGTGCCGAATGTGGCGTCAAGTGTCACGAGAAGTGCCAGGACCTGCTCAATGCTGACTGCCTGCAGAGTAAGGAGCCGTTGCCTGCAGCCTCAACCCTTCTCACTTTGGAGAGGGAGGAGGGAGAGGCCCGGGGAGAGCTGGACTCCTGCCTTGTGCATGGGGGAAGCGGTGAGCCAGACAGATCTGTCCTGGGCAGGGTGTTGACCCCTCCAGGTTTGAATTCATTCATGCACAATGGGCTTGGGGAGCTCTTGGCTCTCTCCTGGATGCGCCTGCAGCCCCGTGCCCCGTCTCACTCGTGGCTGTCCTCTCCCAGGGGCAGCGGAGAAGAGCTCCAAGCACGGAGCAGAGGACCGGACCCAGAATATCATCATGGTGCTCAAGGACCGCATGAAGATCCGGGAGCGCAACAAGCCAGAGATATTTGAGCTGATCCAGGAGGTGTTTGGGGTCACCAAGACCACGCACACGCAGCAGATGAAGGCAGTGAAGCAGAGTGTCCTGGACGGCACTTCCAAATGGTCGGCCAAGATCAGCATCACGGGTAGGCACCGGTTGCGCCTGGCACCATGTGCTGGGGGGGGACCACGTGGCTGTCCCCTTGCCCAAGGATGCTGTGTGCTCCAACTCCCCTCCTGCCCCTCATCCTGCAAAGTGGTTTCAGCCCCTGGGGCTCTGCCAGGGGACACAAGGTGCCTGTTGTGGGGATCTCGGTGTGGCTGTGGCACTGACTCCTCTCTCTGTCTGTTCTCTCTGCTATGTGTGCCACGCGTGTGCCTCGTGTGGATGGGTGTGCGTGCTGTGCCGTGCCATGTTGTGCTGCAGTCGTTTGTGCCCAGGGCCTGCAAGCAAAGGATAAGACGGGTTCCAGTGACCCGTATGTCACTGTCCAGGTTGGAAAGACAAAAAAAAGGACTAAAACTATCTACGGCAACCTGAACCCAGTCTGGGAGGAGAATTTCCATTTGTAAGTTCACCCCTGGCCCCTCCATCCCCCTTCCTAGCCACTCACGGTCACGCTGCGCTGCACTGGCTGTCAGCACATCCCTGAAGGGTGGTGGGGAGTCGGCTGGGGCCTCATCCTGCCCCAGCTGAGGGTGGAGGAGGGCTGCTGGGTTCACTGGGAGTGCTGGTTTTGTGCCATGAAGGGTTTGGCTCCTGGCGACGGGGGCTGATCCAGGCTGTGTTGGGGCTGCCTGGACATGGTGCAGAGCCCTGCCAAGCCAACTGGGGAGGGTTGGTGCACCCACATCTGCTCTCTTCCCCAGTTCCTGCCTGGTCCTGGGATGGTCCCCCTTGTTTAGGGAAACAGAGACTGTGGAGAGGCTGGAAAGGTTTCCCTGCTCATCCCGGGGCTTGCCCCTTCTCGCCTCTCCAGCGAGTGCCATAACTCCTCCGACCGCATCAAGGTCCGTGTCTGGGACGAAGATGATGACATCAAGTCCCGTGTCAAGCAACGCTTCAAGAGGGAGTCTGACGATTTCCTGGGCCAGACGATCATTGAGGTCCGGACCCTGAGCGGGGAGATGGACGTCTGGTACAACCTCGGTAACCGGCTGCCCCAGCATGGCCCGCTGGCCCTGCGGTCCTGGGGGGATGTGCTGCCAGCCCTGGTGTGAAGGCTATTTCAGCATATTAGTATAGGGTCTGCTGTTAAAAACACTTAATATCAAAAGCCATTGGGATCAAGCATTTCCCCAGGGTCGTTCTCAAAACCCTTTTCCCAGGAAGTCTGGAGCACCGGCCCTCTGCAGAGGGGAAACTGAGGCACAGACAGGCCACATGTCTGTAGCAGCTGGAGATATGGCCAAATCCCTCTCTGCAGTGCCTTGGTTGCACTTACCCTGGCTTAGCTCCACTTAGTGCTGGGCATCCCCCTGGCCCTGGCCCCAAAAGCCCCTCCATGCTTGGAGCCCTCTGTCCCTCTCTGGGGCGAGGGGTGAGCAGAGTTGCTCTAGGGAAGCCTCACATCTCATCCCCCTCCCTGTACCCCCGCAGACAAGCGGACAGACAAGTCGGCTGTGTCGGGAGCCATCCGGCTGCACATCAGCGTGGAGATCAAAGGCGAGGAGAAGGTGGCTCCCTACCACGTACAGTACACCTGCCTGCATGAGGTGAGCAGCCCAGGCAGGCGCGGGGGGCATGGTCCCCACCCCAGCAATGCTACCATGCCACCACCGGTCCTGGGGACCTGACGGGACTCATTTGTACCTCCAGAACCTGTTCCACTTTGTGACGGATTTGCAAAACAACGGGGTGGTCAAGATCCCCGACGCCAAGGGAGATGATGCCTGGAAGGTGTACTTTGATGAGACGGCGCAGGAGATCGTGGATGAGTTTGCCATGCGTTACGGAGTGGAGTCCATCTACCAGGCCATGACGTGAGTCCCTCGCCCTCCACCCTTCTCAAGGGGGCTGCACCAGCCCTGGGTGTGGGGGGGTCACTGTTGGCATCTTCCTCCCCTGCAGCCGTTTGCACCCTCCTTCCCACTACGGCTGCAGACATGTTCCCCTGGCTCACCCACAGCCGTGCACCCCTCCCTGCCCTTCTCTGTGTGTGCACCCCAAACCCTGCACCCCCTCCTATAGGCAGCCCCTCCTATGGCTCCGTACCCTCACGTTCCGCCTCCTTCTACAGGCATTTTGCCTGCCTTTCCTCCAAATATATGTGCCCGGGGGTGCCAGCGGTGATGAGTACCCTGCTAGCCAACATCAACGCCTACTATGCCCACACCACGGCTTCTACCAACGTCTCGGCGTCCGACCGCTTTGCCGCTTCCAATTTCGGGGTAAGTCCGATGGTGCGTAAACACTCCTTCCTTCTTCTCTCTCTTCTCTTGGGAGGGGGTGGGGGGCTTGGGGAGTAAACAAGGCCATGCAAAACACCCCGCTCCAAACTGCAGCTGGGCAGCAGGAGGATCAGCCCCTGCTTGCCCCAAAATCCATCCTGCTCCCATTTTGCAGGAAGGAAAAGAGCCACCACCTTCCTGGGAGAAGGTCTAAATTTGATCCCCAAATTATTCTGGTAAAACCACGACTGAAGTCTGAGTGGACTGGGGTGCTGGGCGACGGTGTGAGAGGAGGGGGAAACCTTGGTGTCAAAATCACAAGCAGGTGGCAAGGAGCCATCCCTGCAGCTCGCCGGGAGTTTTGCATGGCCCTGTGCGCTTTGGGCGCACCCCAGGACCACTGCAAACTCGCCTGGCTGTGCCAGCACCCATGGGTGCCCGCTGGGTGCCTCGCTTGCGGCAAGCGGGGCGAGTTTGTGCCGGGGCCGGGTGTGCCCATGGGGATGTGGGTGAGGAAGGGCTGAGCTCTTGCCCCGGCTCCCCCCGTGTCATCCCAAAGGCAGCAGGTGATTGCTCTGGATGCACAAGGGTCGAGCCAGGATCAGTGCCCAGCCCTGGGTCAGGCAAAGTGCTGGGTAGCCAGGGACACAGCCAGGGCCGAGAGCAGCTCCGGCAGCAGCTGCTTTGGCTCACTTCCCAGTTCCCGTTGCAGGGGGTAGCTAGAGCCAAGCAAGCTGTGCCTCCGGGTCACGCAGGAGGAGGAAACGGTATGAAGAAAAAGCGCCTATTCTTTAACGTGGAGGGTTTTAAAAACTTCTTTCTTTCTCTTTTTTTAGAGAGCCTAAGGTTGGGTCCTAAAGTGCCCGGCCGTGTCGCTTTAACCCCGAGTACCCGTCGTGTCCAGTTTTAAAGCGCTGCAGCCGTTCGGTGGCGGGGACGCACGGTCTCGGCCCAGAGCCTGGCTTTGCCGTCTCCGGCGGGCGAGCGCGCCGAAGGTTTGCGGTTGCCAGTGCAGGCTGCGGGCTTGGCTGAGCCGCGGCCAGGCGGGTGCAGGACTCACTGCCCCGTCCCGTTCCCCTGTCTTCCCCCCACCCAGGACATGGGGAGCTGCTCTGGGGTCTTCGGAGCCCTGTGGGGCAGCCCTGACCCAGCGCAGCCAGTGCTGGGGGGGGAATCCAGGGCTCTCGTGGGAAGCCCACGGGGTTATCCAAAGCCCCCCCTGGCAGAGATGCAAAGTGAAACGCCTCCTGACAGCTTTTTGGGGCAGACTGGTTGCTTTGCCCTCAGTTCTGACACCCGATCCGCAGCCCAATGTGGGATTTGCATCCTCCTGCCTCATGCTACCTGGACGGGAGCTGGGCTGAGCTGAATTAAAGCCACTCAGCCCCAGTGGAAACCATCTACCTGGGGCAGTTCCCTGCCCACATCCCTCGACGCAGCCTGGTCAGGCGAGTGAGGAGCCCACGGAGGCACCCAACTCCTGGGGGCCATCCCAGCCTTTCTCAAAGCAGCTCAGCCCCGAAGATGGGCAACTGCTGCAAAAGCCCAGCTACAATTTCCCTGCCCTTTTTTCCTGAGCTCTTTGAAAGCTTCAATCCAGGGGCCATGCAGCCCAGGGGCACAATCCTGCACACCTCTCCCTGCTCCTGCCCCGAGCCCAGGCTTGGAGGTGTTCAAGTGGGCAAGTCAGATAGAGTAGCCGGTCCCCGCTCCGGCACTGAGCGCCAGTGAGAGCAAAGGGGATGCACGGTGTTGCCTCTCAATGCGGTACTGCGCCGTTGATGGCTGCCAGTGAGCCCCGGCCACCAGTGAGGACATTCGCTTTGCCACCAGCATCCTATGCCCACCTGCAGGGCTCTGATGAAGGAAGGAGGGAAGGAAGGACAGCAGTACAGCGGGAAGGAGAGGGATGAGCCGGGGGCAGCACAGGCTGGGTTGGGGGCAGAGAGAGCTGGTGCAGCGGGGAGGGGGGGACGGTCCCTGCTGCCTTTCCCCCATTTACCTGGCTCTGGGGTGTTTCTCCACAGAAAGAGAGGTTTGTCAAACTCCTCGACCAACTGCACAACTCGCTGCGGATTGACCTCTCCATGTACCGGGTAAGGTGCCTGCCGTGCCTCAGTTTCCCAACCTGTCTAATAAGGTCTGAAACAACAGGTGACTGTTTCCTCCCCCTCCACTCGCTCCTGCGAGAGTTTTGTGTGCAACTCTGCTCCTTTCTTCCCCTTTGGCAGAACAACTTCCCTGCCAGCAGTCCCGAACGGCTGCAGGATCTCAAGTCCACGGTGGATTTGCTGACCAGCATCACCTTCTTTCGGATGAAGGTATTGCTGGGGCCCCACTCACCCCATCCCCCTGGTGGGGACCCTTACCCTTACTGGCCTCACTTCTTTGCAAGGCTGGGGTTGTGCTGGCTGGTCGCTCCCGGGTGGTTGGCCAGGGCTGCGGGTCTGCCTCCAGCACCTCTCTCTCCCCGCACACCCAGGTCCAGGAGCTGCAGAGCCCCCCACGAGCCAGCCAGGTGGTGAAGGACTGCGTGAAAGCCTGCCTCAACTCCACCTACGAGTACATCTTCAACAACTGTCACGAGCTGTACAGTCGCGAGTACCAGACGGACCCGGTGCGTGGGTCGGGGGGAGCTGGGACGCGCTGGGATGCTGGGCGCTGACCTTCCCCATCCCCTGCCCTTCTCCTTCGTGCGATGCTCCTGCTCCCTCTCCAGATGGCTCAGCCCCATGCAGGATGAGCCCCAAGCCTTGGGCAGGGTTTGAGCCCCACTGCTGCGGGGTTGAGACCGGGGCCAGACAAGGGGGGGCTGCATGGGGGCCTCCAGGGTGTTCCCAGAGCCCTCCTGCCTCCTCGTTAGCCCCGCCGAGAAATCGAGCCCCACGAGTGGGGTGACCAGAGCCTCCGCTGTGTCCCCATCACTCCAGACTAAGAAAGGCGAGGTGCCCCCCGAGGAGCAGGGCCCCAGCATCAAAAACCTGGACTTCTGGTCCAAGCTCATCACCTTGATAGTCTCCATTATCGAGGAGGACAAGAATTCCTACACGCCCTGCCTGAACCAGTGAGTAGGTGCGGGGAAAGGGGACCTTGCTTTGCACGCTGGGGGATGCCCACACGGTGGCAGCAGTAGCTTTAGTCCTTTGGAAGTGGGTTGTAATATCCAATTCTACAGATGGGGAAACTGGGGCAGGTGGGAGGTGTGGGGGGGGATGTATCTCCAAGAGAAGGGCTGGTCCACGCCGTGTCCGTGCTTTCCCCCTTGCCCCAGGTTCCCCCAGGAACTGAACGTGGGGAAGATCAGCGCCGAGGTGATGTGGAACCTCTTTGCTCAGGACATGAAGTACGCGATGGAGGGTGAGTCCCCCCATGCTGCCCTGAGCCAGGTGGGGGAACCAAGTAGGACCCACACTCTGCTCCCACCTTGCCTGTTCCCTGGGCAAACCCATTTCACCCCCTCATCAACACAATGCCTAGCTTATATCCCACCCAAGAAGCACTTCCATCTTCACCCCGTTACCCTGGCATCCCCGGAGCTGCCCTTGGAGCAGCTGCCCCCCAGTTTTGGGGCTTGAAGCAACACCCGCATGCATGTGCCTTCCCCGCGTAGAACACGACAAGCACCGCCTGTGCAAGAGCGCGGACTACATGAACCTGCACTTCAAGGTGAAGTGGCTGTACAACGAGTATGTCACCGAGCTGCCCTCCTTCAAGAGCCGTGTGCCTGAGTACCCTGCGTGAGTGCAGCCCTTGGGGAGCAGGAGAGGGGGGTGCTTGCACCCTGTGGGCTGGTTGGCCTTACCAGGGATGGGCCTCTCTTCCAGCTGGTTTGAGCCCTTTGTTATCCAGTGGCTGGATGAGAATGAAGAGGTGTCACGGGATTTCCTGCATGGAGCGCTGGAGAGGGACAAGAAGGATGGGGTATGAACAGGACTGTCAGTGGGCACAAGAGCCACAGCTGGGGGTGGACAAGGGGCTTGTCCCTTGATGCCCAGTGTGTCCCCATCGGGGCCAAAATCTCCCCTCCCTGCCTCCTGCTGACACTGTCTCTCACTCCTCCAGTTCCAGCAGACGTCGGAGCACGCGCTCTTCTCTTGCTCCGTGGTGGACGTCTTCTCCCAGCTCAACCAGAGCTTTGAGATCATCAAGAAGCTTGAGTGCCCTGACCCTCAGATTGTTGGGCACTACATGCGGAGGTTTGCCAAGGTGGGCAGCTGCCACGGTGGGGGCCGCTGGGCCAACAGTCCCAGCCCTGGGGGTCCTGGGTTCTCTCTGCTGCCTCCCATCCAGCTGTGGGCAGCAGCACAGGGCAAACATTACACCACCTCTTAACAGTGATGCTTAAGCAAATGTGCCACCAAAAGACCCTGTGGCTCTCCCAGCTTTGCTAGCACAGGAGATTAGCTAATTAATGAATTAATTGGTTAATTAATCTAGATTAATTAAATGCCACTGGCTTCCTGCAGTGTGGGAGGGATTTGCGTGCAGGCTTGAAGGCTGATGCCTGCACAGCTGTGCTGGTGAGGACATTATCAAGTGAATACTGAACTACACCTACAGCTCTGCTCACAGATGTGGGGGCCCTGAGAGCACTGATAGGTCTTAATGGCCCTGAACAGCCTCACCTGGAGCCTCCACCCACACACCCAGCCCTGCCCCTATTTAAACTCAGTCTAGGGCCATTAGTAGAGTGGGTAGTTTCTGATATAGTTGTATCTTCCCATAGGCTTTGCTAATGATTGTAGGATTGTGTCTGAATCTGGTTTCTTTTACCAAACATGATGATGGCCTGTAGATAAGCTTCCTAGCTTGACCTTAGATGTGTCTCATCGCTGCAGACTCACTTGGAGATCCAGACTCTCAGTTGAACCTGGCTGCTATTTCCTAGCCTGCTTGCCTTGCTGGGTGCTGCAGGACAGGCCCTGTCTGCCAAGGACCCTGCTGGCCTGGTGTCCTCTTTGGCACCCTGCCCTTTAGGCAGCAGCTGGCTGGTGCTGTGCTCTGCCTGCCAGATGTGCTGGATCTGGCTTCCAGTGGCTCTGCCTATGTGGCTCCCGGTGCATCCGTGGGGCTCGAGGGTCTAGGGGTGTCAGGGTGTATCCAGGCATTGGGTTGTTTCACTGCTGTGGGACTCATGGTCTCCTTCTCTCCCTCCTTCTTCCCCTTTGCTACTGTCTGGGTGTCTTTGTTGCTGCCCTCGTTTGGCTCCAGACCATCAGCAATGTGCTACTCCAGTATGCCGAGATCATCTCCAAGGATTTCGCCTCGTACTGCTCCAAGGAGAAGGAGAAAGTGGTGACGTATCTCCCTTCTGCTTGGCACCTGCCTGGTGCTGCCGGGCAGGACTGTCCACACACAGTGGCCCCAGCTCCAGAGCTGGTCCCCATGATGCAGGTCCTGCTCTCAGTCTCTGTCTGATGGCAGTCCCCGAAATGCTGCCAGGCAGGGGCTCTGTACCATGGCTGTTCTTGTGTCCCCCAGTGCAGGGTGGGAGGGAACTGGGGCAATGGGCAGCTGTTCCAACCACATTTGTTGGTGCTGACTCCCGTCTCCATCCCACCACTCCAGCCCTGCATCCTGATGAACAACATCCAGCAGCTGCGCGTCCAGCTTGAGAAGATGTTTGAAGCCATGGGTGGGAAGGAGGTGCGTATTGGGGGTCTCCAGGTGGGAGCCCTTTGGAGAGGCTGTATCAGTCCTTTCTCCCCAGAGGCAGGCCCTTCCCCGGCTCCAGAGTGCTGGGAGCACATCCCAGTTCCTCACTCCTGTATGGGATCACGCTGTCCCACCGTGTCAGATGACTGATGGGCTTCACCCTGCCCAGGGGTGCATTTGGGGTGCAGAGACACCCCCCCCCCCAGGGCTGGGCCAGGCACTCTGACAGCTTCTCCAACCTGTCCTTCCTCCAGCTGGACACAGAAGCCAGTGACATCCTCAAGGAACTGCAGGTGAAACTCAACAATGTCCTGGATGAGCTGAGCCGAGTCTTTGCCACCAGGTACACCTGGGAGAGAAGGGGTGGGCGGTGGGCCAAGGAGAGGTTTGGGGGTCCAGGAGCTGTGGCTGAGGCCAGCCTGGGGGGTCCGCTTGGCCAAGCGGGTCCTGGGCGCAGCTGTGGGGGATGCTGAGCTGCCTGGGCGTTGCGGTCCCCAGTTTCCAGCCGCACATTGAGGAGTGCGTGAAGCAGATGGGTGACATCCTGGGCCAGGTGAAGGGCACCGGCAATGTCCCTGCCAGCACTTGCAGCAGCGTTGCACAGGATGCTGACAACGTCCTGCAGCCCATCATGGACCTTCTGGACAGCAAGTGAGTGTGGGGGGGGCAACAGGGACTCTCACCCTCCCCAATGCCTGCCGTGTGGGGAGTGTTGGGGGACCTGCAGGGTCAGGGTGACTGGGCAAGGGGTGGCATCGGGGTGAGCTGCCGG
The DNA here is from genome assembly GCF_929443795.1 of Astur gentilis. Classification (NCBI taxonomy): domain Eukaryota; kingdom Metazoa; phylum Chordata; class Aves; order Accipitriformes; family Accipitridae; genus Astur; species Astur gentilis. The sequence goes on along the minus strand of NC_064887.1, from coordinate 38,834,063 downwards.
GACCTTCAGCCCCATCCCCTCTCTGCAGCCTGACGCTCTTTGCCAAGATCTGCGAGAAGACAGTGCTGAAGCGGGTGCTGAAGGAGCTCTGGAAGCTGGTGATGAACACGATGGAGAAGACCATCGTCCTGCCCCCGCTCACTGACCAGACGGTGAGTAATGGAGAGGGGGACCAGGGACAGGGGACCCTGCAGCTGAGACACAGGTGGCTCATTGAGGCCAGTGTGGGACATTGAGATGGCCAGGTGCCCACGCTGGCTGCTGAGGGGGTGGGGACTTTGGTGGCCTTCCCAAACCTGCCCCTAGCTCATGGCCAGGGAAGGGATGGAGGAGAGAAAGGTCATCCTTGACCCAGGTGCCTGGTGCAGCCCAGCATCCTCTTGCCTGGCTTTGCCAAAGGACCTTCCTGCCATCTCCATCATGGCACCAAAAGGGGCGCTGGTCCTTTCCTCTCCATTCTTCCCTCTTGAGCTGGGGCAGCATCCCATGCCATGCTCGTCAGCACCGGCTGTAGGCACAGTCCCTGTGCCAGAAGGTGAATCGGGAACCTCCTGGAGTGCGGGGAGCCACGGCATATCGGCCTTGCTGTGGGGCTGGGGTTGCCTGGGGAGCAGGGACTGGCTTTGCGGGGATGGGGGTGATGTGGGTATGGGGGGGTATGTCCCTGCAGCAGGGCTGAACTCTTCCTTGCTCACGGGCTGAACAGGCTCTAGAGGATCGGAGTGAAGCCCAGGGAACGGTCCCTCCTCAGAGGGAGGTTGCCTACAGGCTTTGAGGCTCCGTATCGCATCGCTGTGTGTCTGTCCTCCCCCACACGTAGCCATGTACCCTGAAGCTTCCCAGCGTGGCTGTTCCCTCAGGGTCAGGCAGGGAAGGGTGACAACAAGGGCTCTAAGCCAGCCACACATCTGTCCCTCTCGGTGGCTTTTGTCACTGTCACAAAGCTGAGCTCAGGCTCTTACTTGCAGTCCCTGGAGCCACCGGCTGCTGTGTTACCTTTCTGGGGCTGTGGGGCTCTTCATGCTGTGTCTGTAAGGGACAGCACTTTGGTGACCTTTCAGCCCTCACCTCACTGGCACCTTGTCACAGTCCAGAGCCCCGCTCAGGTCAGCTCTGCATCATACCCAGCCAGGCTTGCACACTCTTGGCCAGAGGTGACCAATTCTAGCAGGAACACTGCTGCCACTGGGTCCCGGTCGCCATCCCAGTCCCTATCTCTGTCCCTTCCCGGCCATGTGTGGCTATGCTGTGTTCTGGAGGCAGCGAGCCCTGTGCTGAGGGCAGAGGAGGTGGCACGGACATGTGGATCTGTTGGGCAATTTTCCTGGGGGGCCGTGCTGGGTCTGGTCCCTACAGCAGGGGACAGACCGCCCAGGGTGGCTCTGGGCTCCAGGCTGGGGGTGACTGGGCAGATTGGCAGCGTGGGGCTACGTGTCTCAGAGCTGAATGTCGAGTGAGATCCGTCAGCTCCCTGGAGCTGAGTCGCCCTGGGGCAGAGCCCCGTTGCCACAGTGAGGAAGGACTGGGCAGGTTGGGATGGGGCCACTTCAGGGCTGTGGAGATCTGTGGTGCAGGTGACAGGGCATTGACACCAAGTGCTGTGGCACGTCAGATGGGGGACACCCGTGGCTCTGCTGTCCCTCCTGGCTGGTGGGAGTTGGGGGGTGGCCAGGGCTGGTACCTAGCTGTGGGGCAGCTGGGGCTGGGGAGGATGGAGGAGGGGGCCGACACTCATGTCATGGTTGTTCTCTCCAATTGCTCCGCTCGCCTCTCAATGGCAGATGATTGTAAGTACGGCAGCTCCCTGTCTGTCTGTCTGTCTGTCCGCTGTGTGTCGGTCCTGGCCTCGCCGGTTTTTGTCTTGTGTGGCTGCCCGTGCCCTGCCCACACCCTCCTCCGGCTCCCGACTTGGTCCACCTCTGTGGTCCCCATCCTCGTGCTGCCTGCTTGGCACTGGCTCCTGGCGGGCATTTGCCCGTGGCCCCACCTGGGTTTTGGGGGGTTGAAAGGTCCCGGACAGATTTGTGGTGCCTGGATGTGGGGAGGTGCAAGGGTTAGTGATGGGGTGGGAGGGGATGGTGATGGGGCAGTGCCATGTAATCAGGGACAGCCAAACCCAGGCTGATCCCATCTTGCTCCATGCTGAGGGTGAGAGAGGCCACTGGAGACATGAGCAAGGGGAGCAGTGCGTGCCTGGCAGCCAGGGCTGCTCTTCCTGACCCCTTGTGCCTCAGTTTCCCCTTGAGGCCCTGGCTGGGGTGTGGCTATGGTGGGCACTGAGGGCAGAGGCTTTCCCTGCCTGCGGAGAGGAGCATCTCCCTGGGACACGATGGTCCCTGGCCCAGTTGCTCAGTAGCGGGGCAGGTTGCTGACACAAGTTATGAGACTTTTTCCCCGGTCAGGGTATGGCCCAGGGAGCCCGGACTCCTGGATTCCCTTCTTGGCATTGCTGCTGGGTCCTTGCATGGCTTTGACTGAGCAGTTTCCTTTTGTTTGTCCTCTTCTGCTCAGTCTGTGGCCATGGGCTTATGCCCCACAGTGCAAGGGAAGGGCCATGTCCACTCCCAATCCTGTCCCCACCCCTGCTTTGACCACAGGCACCTTCACAGGCACTGGTGGTTGGGTGCTGGTTGCCAATCCCTGTGGGGACAAACACCCGGCCCCTGTCCCCCAACACCTTTTGTGTCCAACAGCAGCATTCGGAGAGACCCTGGGGGTCCCTGAGCCTCCCCTCAGACCTCAGGGGACCCCATGTCCCAGCCTTTCTGAGGCTGCTGGTGGACTGCGGTGGCATCAGCTCTACAGGGTACAAGGTCGTCTTGTTCACCCATCACCCTGTGCCTCAGTTTTCCTCCAGGGCAAGAAATCCTTCTGGCAGCCCTGCTTGGCCCTAGCTGTGTCGCTTGTCCCTCCTGCAGTCTTCCCTGCCAGCTGACTCCCCTGCTGTCCCCTCCCGATTCAGACGTGCCCCAGCCCCCCCTTCCCCCCACAAGAAGCTGGTCAGGACCCCCCCGCATGGGCACTGCTGCCCCATTTTACACTGTTTCTCTTGCCACTGCTGGGCTTGGGTCAGTGTGGGGTTGTCACTGGGGTCAGCACTGCAAGGACCAGAACTCTGCGTGCAAAACCCAAGCACAGCTCTCTCCTCCCCTCTGCCTCCCCAGCATTGTGAGCATCTGCCAGAGCTGGAGGGGAACGTGGGGGCACAACAGGCTGCCCACACACAGTGCCAGCTGGCTCCTGCCTCCCTTTATCCCAGTGGGGGGCCAGTCCCCCATGGGCTCGGCATCCCTGTATCCCAGCAGGGACCAGCTACCAGTAAGCCCAGCATCCCAGTGTGGGGACCAGTTCTCCATCAGTGCAACATCCTGCGTTCCGGTGGGGACCAGTTGGCCCAGCACCCCAAAGGCATCAGTCTCTCGCTGACCCAGCATCCCTCAGGGGACCAGTCCCCTACTAACCCCATATCCAGTGGGGACCAGTCCCCCATGGGCCCAGCACCCCAACAGGGACCAGTCCCCCGTTGGCGCCGGTTGTCCTTTAGGAGCTCAGAAGTGTCTTTGCCGCCAGCTTGCGGCCACCCCATATACCCAGCCTTGTCCTGCACCCCCTGTGTCCCGTCCCATGCTGGCCCCCCACCCCACCACTCAACCTCTGACATTGCTTCTACAGGGCACGCTCTTGAGAAAACATGGCAAGGGGACAGAGAAGGTAAATAGCTGTGGGCTCCGTGTGTGTCATTGCCCCGTGGCCACACTCGTGGCCCCACACCCGCCTGCTGTGGAGGTCCAGGCTTGTCCGTGCTTCCTCTGTCGTGCTGTCTGGATGTGCCATTGCCTGCGTGGCGTGTTGTGTTGAGGTGTGCCGTGTTGTCTGGGACGTGCTGCCTGTGTGCAGGATGGGGGCAGTGACCTGTTTCTGTGTGTCGCCTGGGGTAGAGAGTGGGTGTCGTGTGATGTTTAGCCCCCGTGGGTGGGTATGTGGGGTGTTACCCATCCCCAGGCAGGCACGGGGGATGCTGCTCCACAGCACTCGGCACCCCTCCAGGTGCCTGGCTGGGACAGGGTGCCCAAGCATGGGAGAACCCAGGCACAAAACCTGTCCCACCACTGGGGGCTCATGAAGAGGTGACCTTCAGGATACTGGGCCGTGCTGGGGATGTGCAGGGCGCACTGGGGGCCATGGAGCTGCTGAGATCCCCTGGACCTCTGAGCCCCCTTCCCCCTGATGTGGGGGGCCTCAGCAGGGCTTGCTGAGCCCCAAAACTTGCCAAAAGGGCTTTCTCCAGACACACGGGCTCTCCCTCTGTCTGGGTGCTCCCCACTACCACACTGGGGGCCCAGCACAGCCCTCCAGTCTGCCTGCTCCCAAAACGCAGCTCTCGGGAAGAGCCACGCCAGCATCTGTCTGGGCAATGCCTGCAGCTCCCCCCGGCTCCCCCCTTCCTCCCACAAGGGACACTTGGTCCTGCCCCAGTTTGCTGAGCATGCTGGGCAATTTGCTTTCCTCCACTTGCTGCTCTTTCCCGAGGCCCAAATAAGGTGGGGAGCAAGCCTGCCCCCACTCAGGAAGAGACCTGGCACGCTCATCACAGGTTCACCAGCAAGTGCACAGGGCTGAGCCTTTGCAGGTGTGAACTGGTGCTGAACCAGTGGCACCAGCGGAGAATGGGGCACAGCCAGAGGAGACTACAGGGCCGGAGCCCGCACGGCTGGGGGATGTGGGGGGCCCAGACCTGCGGCTGGCCGCTGCTGGGGCCACCAGTAACTGTCCCTTGCTGTTCTCTTCCAGAGCAGGGTGAAGCTGCCCAGTCACACTGAAGTAAGAACATGGCTCTTCTGCTCCCCACTTGGCTCTGGTCCCTCCTCTCGCCTCCTCCCCATCCCTTGTCCCGTGCGCTGCGGGGTTTTGGGGGTCCCAGCTCAGTACAGTGTCCCATTGTGCTGTTTGGGTGATACCAGTGTCCCCAGCTCCCAGCCTGTTCGCTGGCTGGGGGAGAAGGGGACAGCAAAGGAAGGATTAATGGGACAGAACTTGGGGGTGGGGGAGCACAAAGGGTTAATGGGGGTACAAAATGAGGATATGGGGGGCCAGACCCCTGCAGAAGGTAATGGTTAGTGGGATAGATGCTGGGGTTTCTTATTGCTGGGAAGGACTGGAGCTACTGGTGCCTGGAGGGGGAAGGAAGTGGGAATCGCTGGCTCTGCCCCGCTGGGCCCCAGTTTACCCAGTTGCATGGTGCACACTGGAGGCCTTGAGAAGGGGAGCTTGCGCTCAGCCCTGTAAGCAGGTGCCAGACCAGGGAGGTAAGAGGGATCTGCCTGTGCCATGGGGCTGTGTCTCCAGGAGCTGTGCCAGTGGACCCCATGGAACGGCTTCACGGCCCCTGCCCATGGGGGTGGCATGGCACAGGGCAGGCAAAGGTGGCCAGGGGCTCCCATCTGTGGGTGTTCCCTGGGGTGCAAAGGGGCCGGGAACCTCCCTGGGGCTGGGACTGGGTATGGGTTCAGGTGGCAGGGGGGTGTTTGGCTTGGCTGCCAGCGCTATGGGGTACAGGGGGGGCTGCGCCGCATCCTCCCCGTGCCCACTCTCCCCCTGCACTCACCCTCTGCTCCCCCCACCCCAATGACATATGATTTTCCATGCGGTGCCAATGATGTGCCGTGCCGGGCTCTGTTGGATGCAGAAGTGGGTGCTTGGGCACCACAGGGAGCAGGACGGGACCCTTGGGCCAAGCTGCTTGTGCTGAGCAGGATCTGAGGTCCCTGATGCCAGGGGGCCTTCGTGCCCTGAGGTCCCCAAGCCACACACCTGTGCTGAGAATTCAGGGGCTGGGCTGGGGGCCGCCAGCCCCACACCTGCATCACCATGCCTGGCATGGCCAGTGGCCCCTGGGGCTCTCCGAGGAGCACCTCTCCAGCCCCCTGAAGCTTGGGGGGGGCCAGGGGAGTCCCCGGAGCTGCAGCAAGCTCCTGGCACTGCGTGCCCAGCCTGGCCATGGCACCCCCAGCCCAGCCGCTGACTGGGGCCATTCCTGTCCCTTTGCTCTCCGCAGGGCACGCAGATGATTTTCAATGCAGCGAAGGAGCTGGGGCAGCTCTCTAAGCTGAAGGTAAGGGCTGGGAGGCTGGGCTGGGTGGGGGCAGGCAGTCTGAGCTCCTCTCTGCTGGGATGGGTGACGCTTTGCAGGCTGGCACTGTTGCAAGGACCCCACCAATGCTCATTCGCTGGCACGGCTGGGGCGAGGGGAGCGGGGCCCTGGTCCCATGCTGAGAGCAGGATTCGTGCCCTGCAGGACCACATGGTGCGGGAGGAAGCCAAGAGCCTGACCCCAAAGCAATGTGCAGTGGTGGAGCTGGCGCTGGACACCATCAAGGTAAGGGCACTCTGGGGTACGAAGGGGTGCCCCTGAGGGCTCTAGCCCTGAAGCACAAACCCGGGGGGGTGCTGGGCGGGGGCAGTTCCAGCAGAGCCACTGAGGACATTGTGGCCGTCTCCCCCTCTCCAGCAATACTTCCACGCCGGCGGCGTGGGGCTGAAGAAGACATTCCTGGAGAAGAGCCCCGACCTGCAGTCGCTGCGCTACGCCCTGTCCCTCTACACCCAGGCCACTGACCTCCTCATCAAAACCTTTGTGCAGACTCAGGCTTCACAGGGTAGGACGCACTGCCCTGGGCCCCCGCCCGGGCCCCCTATCCCCACACACGGGCACGGCTGCCCCATGGTCAGGGCCCCACCGTGCCTCTGTCCCGGTGGAATTGGGGACCCCGGCCAGGCTCGTGGAGGGGTGGGAGGGAAGGGTTTTACCTCCCATGATTTGCAGGTGAAGAGGGGCTGTGGGTGCCCAGAAGAAGCCTGGCACCCCTGAGTCCCTCACCAGCAAGAAGAGTGTGTCCCCAGTGCCAGGGCATGGCTGGGCTGGCACAGAAATGGGGCCCATGGGTGGGGGAGAAGGTGACGCGTCACTGTGTTTGTCCCCTCTGGATGGCCCCTGTCACCTAGCACAGACACCTCTGGTCCGGTGCTGCCTTGGAGCTGCTGGTCTCGGCCGAGCAGTGCCAGTCTGGCCAGGGCTCAGACCTCTTGCAGGATCAGCCGGATCCAGATGCAGTGCCAGGGCCTGTCCTGGGCACGCTGGGTGCCCCACATACCCCGTGATTTGGGATCTGTCCAGGATGCCGGGTGCCTCTCAGGCACGTCCCCCATCCCAGAGTGATGCAGTGCAGGGTGCTGGGCACCTTCCAGGGCAGGACTGTATCTTTAGCTCTAAATGCTGCCCTTTTTGTCCCTTGGCTGCTCGAGGAGGGGACGGATGCTTGGTGGCAGTCATGGGCCATCGCATAGTGCCCCAGCCAGGCTTGTCTGCGTCCTTAGGGAGTGGGACGTGCGTTTGCTGTCTGTGCGTCTCCTGTAAGGGACATCTGTCCTGTCTGTGCCTCCTGTGCCAGCCTTGTCAGGGGTGTGGGGTTAGGTCCGGTGGGTGCCAGCACCCCTGGGTGCAATCTGGCCTCGGGACCCCCTGGGCTCAGAGCTGGGTGGTACCTGGCACTCCTGTGTTGCTGCAGTGTTGTCCAGATGCTTGGCCGTCCATCTGTCTGTGAGATCTGATCTTTCTCTCTCTTTGTTTTCTCCCCCCTCTTTCACTGTTCCCGTCCCCCACGCACGTCTCTTCGTCTACTCTGTGCTGTGTCTCTTGTCTCTTTCTCTCTCCTTCCCACTAGTTCATGGTGGGAAAGGTATTAGGTTTACCCTTAGTGAAGAAATTTATCCTGAGAAGGGTACGTGTGCCGCTCGCCTGCCCCTGCACCTGCCTGCTGCCGCCGGCCTGGGCTAGTAACAGTCCCGGCACTGCGAGCCGGGGTGGCCAGGAGCCCTGTCCCAGCACCGCTGGCCTTGGGGACCTCTTGTGTGGGCAGAGCCGGAGCCCTCTGCCCACAGACTCACACTCCCAGGGCTGCTTTGGGCTGAATTTGGAGGAACTGTGCTCAGCCGTATTGACCACCCCCCAAACCGGGGAGGGGGGCTGTGTCCCATGGGGATGGGGGTGCCCGCCTTCGCTTGCAAGCTCTGGGCACCCCCCCCTTTGTACCCAGTGCTGCTGCCTGGGGGTGGGCACCTGCCATGACCTCCCTGCAAGCTGGGGAGCTGTCCCAGTGGGACGTGTGGTCCCAGGGGAGGCCATGACCATGACCATGTCCCTGTCCCATCCACCCTGTTGCCAGAAGGACCATTACTAGCCTTGCTCCGGCGAGCTCCGTCCACCTGCCCCGGGGCGTAAGGAATGAGCCCAGCTTCATGGGCCCTGCTTGGCCTCCATCGCACCCTGCCGGAGGGGCTGGGACTGCACCCCATGCTTGGCCTCCCGTACCCAGACACCCCCTCCTCGCCCGCCATTGCCTCCATTTCGGCTCAGCATGCGGCACTGCCCGGGTGGCGGGTGCCTGGGGGGATGGGGTGCTGGGGTGGGGCGGAGGATGAAGGTGGATGGAGAGGAGAGTGTGCCATCACCAGCCTCCCCCCCAGCCTGGCACCCTCGTCCTGGGGGCCATGCAGTGACACACGGGGATGTGTCCTCCTTTGCACTGTTATTTCCACCCTGGGAACTTTCCGCTGAGCTCGGTTTGATCTCCTCAGCCCCGTCTGACTCGTGGAGCCTGTCCCTCTGCCTTGCACTCCCTCCTTCACCCATGGGTGCATGCACGGCTCTTGGCGGGGAGGGAGTGGGCTGGGCTGTTGGTCGCAGGTCACCCGAGTTCCCCAGGCTCGGGCACCCCAGGGCTTGATGTGGTCCCTGAGATAAAGGGAGCAGGTCAGCCCCAAGCCCCTGGCAGGGCCACGGCTGCTCTGTGGCACAAGGGCCAGATCGGGTCCCTCCTGCCTGGTGCTGTGCCCATGCTCATAGCCATGCATGGAGCACTGACACCCCCCCGCCATGTCTATAGTAGGGGGAGCTGGGCCACTGTCCCCTGCCTCATCCCACCCAGGCACCTCCACCCCTGCCTGGGCAAGGGGGTCTCACTGGGCCCTGCCGATGTGGGGTGGGATGACAGGGAGCCAGCCTGGTGCTGGGGATGTCCTGCTGTGCCCCAGCCCAGCCTGGTGCCAGCTCCAGCTGTCCTTGACAGTTGCGCATCTACGCTGCTGTCCCCAGAACTCCTTGGCAGAGGCCAAGTTGGGCCAAATCCTACTGCTCACCCCTTCCCGCCCCATGGTGGGTGACCTGCCTCCTCCAGTGGGGTTGGTGGTGGGCAGGGGACGTCAGGGACGCAGGGGGAACAGGCGCTTATGTCTCCTCCCTTTGCCACACAGGCTCTGCTGTGGATGACCCTGTCGGGGAGGTGTCCATCCATGTGGAGCTCTTCACCCATCCTGGCACTGGCGAACACAAAGTCACTGTCAAAGGTGGGTTCTGCCGGATGGGATGTCAGGATCTGGCAGGTGGCAGTGCCCCGTGAACCTCACGTGCTCCCTCCTTGCAGTGGTGGCCGCGAACGACCTCAAGTGGCAGACGTCGGGCATCTTCCGGCCCTTCATCGAAGTCAACATCATAGGGCCCCACCTCAGTGACAAGAAGAGGAAATTTGCCACCAAATCCAAGAACAACAGCTGGGCCCCCAAGTACAATGAGAGCTTCCAGTTGTGAGTAGCACCACGGGGCTGGGGACGTGGGGCTGGGCTAGGGGGGTGTCCCCACAATGTGGGGACCCCCTCTTCCTGGGATCTGCCAGTGAGTTTGCTTGTCGCCCGAGCAATGTTTTAAATGTTTTCTCATTGGTAAAAGCAGGGATTGGGGAAAAGGGAAAAAAAAAAAAAAAAAAGGCTTTTTTAGGGGCAGTGGGGAGGCAGCACCCATATAGGGTGCTGTCGCAGAGCTAGGGGGCCTGGGAGCATGACCCCCTATGTCAACACTGCCTGTCCCTTGCCCCCCCACAGCACGCTGGGGACGGAGACGGGCCCTGAGTGCTACGAGCTGCAGGTGTGTGTGAAGGATTACTGCTTCGCCCGTGAGGACCGGACAGTGGGCATCGCTGTCCTGCAGCTCCGTGATATCCTGCAGCGACCCGGCTGTGCCTGCTGGCTGCCCCTGGGCCGCCGCATCCACATGGATGACACTGGCCTCACTGTTCTCCGCATCCTCTCCCAACGCAACAATGACGAGGTGGCCAAGGAGTTCGTCAAGCTCAAGTCGGACACACGCTCGGCCGAGGAGGGCAGCAGTTAAACCCCTTCCACTCCCCAGCCCTCTCCCCCCACTCCTGGCCCCTTTTCTACAGCATCCTCCAGCCATGTATAAGCCATAAGAGCGGCCACAAGAGGAGTCTTCTTCCCGGCCCTGGTGTGGGTGTGGGGGGGACATGGCTGCAGTAACAGAACCCCCCCATCCCTCCCTTGGCCAGACTGGCTGGGTGACAGTGGTGCAGAGCATGGCCATGCCCCCATCCTACCCCGATGGGAAGGTGCTGGGACTGGTGGGGTTGCAGGGAAGGACTGGACCCCAGACTGGGCAATGGGACAGATCTATTTCTTCCCAGCCTGTCTGAGATGGAGGAACCCTACTGGCCCATCCCTGACCCTACCTTGTCCTACCCAGCCCCAAACCTCATCCAGCGATGCAAGGAAAGGGCTGAGGGTGGGGGTGTTGTCTCGTCCCACCTGGGGGTGTTGGTGAGTGGCTGGCACAGCACGATGGCCGATGGCCCCTTGTCTCCATCCCTCGAGCAATGTCCGGCGCCCTGAGGGACAGGGAGGCTCCCACCCGCTGAGCACCCTGTACATATGTAAATAGCTGTACATACACGGGGCAGCCGGACAACACGGCTGTGTCCTGCACCTGGAAGGGCTATTGGGGCTGTTGGGTCGGCGGGCACAGCCCCTGCATGCCCTGCACAGTGTCCCGTCCCTGGCTGGCAGCAGCATCACCGGGGCCGGGAGTGGCAGGGAGAAGCCCCCGGCCCGTATCCTGTCTTCCCTGCCTTGCCGCCACTGTGGGCTTCCCCGCTGTCACCCCCAGGGTGCCAGGGCCTGGGGGTGAGGGCTGGGGGAGCTGGAACAGAGGGACCTGTTTCCCCTTGCTCTGGCCAGTGGGGACCAGCCATCCCTGTGCAGTGCAGCAGTGCCCATGAGACCTCCTTGGCGCAAGTAAGACCCTTCTCACTCCCAAACCAGAGGACCCCTCCTCCCCCCCCCCCCCCAGTTTCCCATTAACGACCATTTCTGCGTGATCAGTGGTGTGCGTGTCTTGTGCGAGTGCCCGGGAGGCCAGGGTGCGTGGTGTCGGGGATGGCCACCCCAGCTGGCCAGCTTGCCCTAAGTACCAGGGAAGACAGAGGCCTGATGACCCTACAAGTCAATATAGCTCTCTCAGCCCCATCCCAAAACAGGGTACCCCAACTGGCCCCCATGGTCCTTTTTCTATAGGGTTTGCCTGGGACCAAAGGGTTTAGCTTTCCTCTCTCGTTTCTGTTCAATGTTTACACCCCTTTTCTAACCGCTGCTCCCACACGGCCAGGCTGGGGCTCAGCCCTGCACCCTCTGACCGTGGTGCCCCTGGTCCCGTGCCCCTCCCCAAACTGTCCTGTTTGGCATGTGATTGAACCGACCAATTCTGCTCCTGTAGCACATGTGTCACTGATGCCTGTGTGTCTGTACCACCCCGCGCGGCACTGCCGGCGGCGGCTACCATGGATGCATGACAGTGAGATGTTTTGCACTATTTTGAATTTTTTGGGCTCTGTAAAAATATTTTATTATAACTGACATTAAAAAGCACACCCTTCACTGCAGCTACTGTGGGGCTGTGGGAGGGCAGGCACCCAGGGGCTCTTCATCCCCACTCCCACCCCAATCCAGCACTTGCACCTTTAAGGTTAACACCAAATAAATAGTCCAGGGATGCTGCAGCAACTCTGTCTGCACTCAGCCTCCCTGAGGGCTGCTCTTCAGTGCACCCACCCTTTGCAAAGCCAAGAGCTTCAGGACAGGGGTCAAATGGAACTGGGACAGACCTGTCCTGAGAAGTGTCACTCTATTCTCGACCACCACCTGCAAACTCCCAGGCACGGGAGTGACTAGTGACTGCTAACGTGGCCTCACGAAGGGCAAACCATGCCTCGCTAGTGGCCTTCCACAACGGAGCGACTGCATCAGTGGACAAGGGAAGAGCTATGGATATCATCTATCCAGACTTCCATAAGGCTTTTGACACAGTCACCCAAAACCTTCTTGCCACTAAATTGGAGTGATATAGATTTGATCCATATCGCTCCCTGGTGATATGGATCACCAGGGGCCCTGGTGCCCTACAGGGAGACCTGGGGCTTTTACTGGGCTTTTGCTGGGGCCTGGGCAGGGGTCTGCTGCTCTCCAGAGAGCCCTGGGGCTTTTGCTAGGCTTTGCCAGGTTCCAACTGGGGCCCTGACGACATACAGAGCCCCAGAGCCATCACCAGGCTTTGCCCTAAGCCTCAAGGGGGTCTGCAGCCCTCCAGAGTGCTTTGACTGGGCTTTCACTGAGCTTTGACAGGGACCAGGCAGGGTCCTGCTGCTCTCCAGAGTACTCTGGAGCCTTTGGTGGGCATTGTCAGGGCCTGGGTGAGGCCCTGTTGCCCTCCAGAGAGCCCCGGGGCTGTTGCTGGGCTTTGCTAGAATCACAGAATGGTTTGGATTGGAAGAGACCTTTAAGGATCATTGAGTCCAACTCTTTCCAGCTACTGGGAACTCTTGTCTTTTCCCAGTGATCCCTGGGAGCCCTTCTCGAGGCTTTCTGGATTAATGCAGCGCCATCTCTAGCTTTAATCATCAATACTGGGGCTACTGTGCCCATGTAAAAAGAGCGAGAATATCTATCATTTACCACTAATGGTATACAAAGGCTATCACAAATATTTATTCCAAAAAGTTTGGCCACTTGGGATGGGTCATGGGACCTCACTGGCCTGGGGGTTGGGAGTTCCTCCCTTAGCTTCTCGATAGTGGGGCTGGAGAAGCAGACAGGACAAATTTATCTAGCACCTTCCCAACATGCAGGCCATTGGTGCAATCCCTTTCACAGTTATCCCATAGTTTCTGTCAGGCAGGTGTGGGGAGCCTGCTGAAGTGGCCTGTCATAAATCCTGTTTCTTCCAGGAGGCCCCATAAACATCTCTGTTCTGGGTCTCACTCCTGTCAGTCAGGGGTTCCTTTTATGTCAGATTGATTGCTTTTAAGGAGGAAGTTTTGAATATTTTTGTCCCTTACTCTTATGCCTGGTCAGGACCCCACTGTCCTCCAGAGAGCCCTGGGCCCTTCACCAGGCCTTGCCAGGACCCACAGGGGCCCTACTTCCATAAAGACTGCCCCGGGGCTTTTCCCAGTCTTTTCCAGGGCCTGGGAAGAGCTCTGCTGCTCTCAGGAGACCCTGAGGGACTTCACTTGGCTTTGACGAGACCCACAAGGAGCCCTGCTTCTCTCCAGAGTGCTTTTGCTGGTGTATTGGGTTTATGTGGAAAGGTTTTGGGAGCTGCAGGGGTGGCTTCTGTCAGACGTCGGAAGCTGCCCCGCCATGTCAGACAGAGCTGGTTCCAGCCGGCTCCAAGATGGACCCGCCGCTGGCCAAAGCTGAGCCGATCTGTGACGGTGGTAATGCCTCTGGGAGAACAGATTTCAGAAGCGGGGAAAACCGCTGTGTAACAGCAACTGGGAGAGAATAATGAGAATATGTGAGAGAAACAACTCTACAGGCACCAAGGTCAGTGAAGAGGGAGGGGGAGGGGGTGCTCCAGGTGCCAGAGCCGAGATTCCCCTGCAGCCTGTGATGAAGACTATGGTGAAGTCCATGGTGAAGCAGGCTGTCCCCCTGCAGCCCATGGACGTCCAGGGTGGAGCAGATGCCCACCCTGCAGCCTGTGCAGGACCCCATGCCAGGGCAGGTGGCTGTGTCCTAAGGAAGCTGTGACCCTATGGAAAGCCCGTGCTGGAGCAGGCTCCTGGCAGGACCTGTGGTCCCATGGAGAGGAGCCCAGGATGGAGCAGGTTTTCTGGCAGGACCTGAGGCCCCGTGGGGGACCCACACTGGAGCAGTCCATTCATGAAAGACTGCAACCTGTGGGAAGGACCCATGCTGGAGCAGTTTGTGAAGAACTGCAGCCCGTGGGAAGGACCCACGCTGGAGAGGTTTGTGAAGGACTGTCTCCTATGGGAGGAACCCCATGCTGGAGCAGGGGAAGAGTGTGAGGAGGAAGGCGCAGCAGAGACAACTTGTGATGAACTGACCGCAACCCCTGTTCCCCGTCCCCCTGTGCCACTCGGGGGAGGAGATAGAAAAGTCAGGAGTGAAGTTGAGCCTGGGAAGAAGGGGGGTGCGGAGAGGGGGAGGTGTTTTAAGATTTGTTTTTATTTCTCATTACCCTACTCTGATTTGATTAGCAATAAATTAAACCAATTTCCCCATGTTGAGTCTGTTTTGCCCGTGATGGTACTTGCTGAGTGATCTCCCTGTAAGTATATCTCAACCCACGAGCCTTTTGTTGTATTTTTCTTCCCCTGTCCAGTTGAGGAGGGGGAGTGATACAGACTGGCTTGGTGGGGACCGGGCAACCAGCCTAGGTCAACGCACCACAGCTAGGCTTTGCTGGGGCCCAGGCTGAGCCCTGATGCCCAACAGAGAGTCCTGGGGCTTCCAGTGGGCTTTGCCAGGGCCTAGGCAGGGCCCTGCTCCTCTTCAAAGTGTCCTGGGGCTTTCGCCAGGCTTTGCTGGGTCCTGGTTGGCCCCCTGATGACCTACAGAGAGCACGGGGGCTTTCACCAGGTTTTGCCATGGCCTCGACAGTGCTCCGCTGCCATCCAGATTGCCCCGAGGCCTTCAGTGAGCCTTGCTGGAAGGGGGCCCGGTGCCCCCAGGAGTGCCCCAGGGGCTTTATCGGGTGACATAAGCAGCCCTGCCTAGCTACAGAATTCCCCAGGTCCTTTTCCAGGCTTGCAGTCACTCGGGTGATGCCCTGCTGCCCTCCAGAGAGACCCCTGGGGCTGACGCTGGGCTTTGCTAGGGGCTGGTCAGGGCCCTGCCGCTCTCCAGGGAGCCAGAACTTTCCAATGGCTGGGAAATGCCTTGGTCCCCACCGGGAAGATACCCCCTTGGTGCAAGGACAGGGTTAGGATACAGGTACTGGGGCGCAATGCTGGTGTCATTTTGGTGTTTATTTTTGGTAGGTGGATTATAACTGGGCAGGAAGAAGAGTATACTGTGTTCGCTGCTGTTTGACCAGTCAGAGCATGTCGTGCCATGGGGGTGAGGAGGAACAAACAGCTTCTGGGGGTCGCTGGCAGCTTTCTGGGTGCCTGCAGCACTGCCTGGACAGCCTGGGAACCAGAAGGTCTGTCTGGGCTGGCTCTGTTAGGGCAGGAGAGATGCTGCAGGCAGCCCCCACCAGTGCTGCAAGGTGCCTGGAGGCCATGCGGCCCAACGAACGAAGTGCCAGAGCCGAGCTTCGGGAGCAGAGGCTGTGAGGGGTCGGTGTGTGCAGGCTGCCCACCCGGCTATGCCTGGAGGTCTCTGCCGCTGTGTGCGGGGGCGAGCTCTGCTCCGGAGTGGTTTGAGCACAGCATTTATGCCTAAAACAAACACTGTGGGTCACTGTCCTGGTTTTGGCTGGCCTGAGTTAATTTTCTTGACAGTAGCTATGTTTTGCATTTGCGCTGTGACGTTCATGTTCCCCTACCTGGGGAACATTGGTGGGGGCATGCCAGGGGTCCGTCCCAGGTGTGGGCAAGCATCATGGGGCAGCGGGTGGGCGTCCTTCCCTGCAGCGTCTGCCAGTGTGAGGGGTATGCCAGCAGTTAGCAAGAGCTGCAGGGACCCTTCCCTTGCACCTCAGATCAGCCAGGCTCTGGGAGCATCCCTGACAGATGCTCAGAGCCTGAAGGAGGCTGAGGAAGAGCTGTTGGAGGGACCCGGAGCTCTGCAACGCTTGGACATGAGCTTGACAGAAGCTCCTGGGGGACAGGGTCTGCCACTGCACCCAGTAGACCCCTGGCCTAGAGCTTGAGTGCTCTAACGTGGGGGATGTGGGAGGGACAGGTCTCCTCTGATCCCACAGAGCTGCAGAGGGAGAAGGATAAAATATTAGGGGGCCAAGGAGGAGCCCTCTCCCCTCCTTGTGTGCCCCCACCCTGGGCAGCTCGCTCACCCCGTGCCTGCGGCTTACATAAGCCAGTTGTCGATGGGGCAGAAGTTCTTGGTGAGCCTGACGGCGAAGATGATGTTGGGGACAAGGAAGAAGGTGCAGCACCCTTGGCTGAAGCAGAGGGTGTTCTGTGAGGAGAGAGCACGTGGGTCCCTGCTCGGCTGCACAGGGAGAGGCAGCCCCCAGGATCTGGGGGAGTTTGGGGAGCCCTGTGGTAGCTGGTCCCCATGGTGTGGGGTGCCAGGGCTGCTGTTGACCCTGGCTGCCCCAGATTTATGCTGATATGCCTGTGATGGGTTGACCCTGGCTGAACACCAGGTGCCCACCAAAGCCGTTCTATCACTCCCCCATCCTCAACTGGATAGGGGAGAGAAAATATAACAAAAGGCTCGCGGGTCGAGATAAGGACAGGAGAGATCATTCACTATTACCGTCACGGGCAAAACAGACTCACTTTGCAAAATTAACTCAATTTATTACAAATCAACCAGAGCAAGGTAATGAGAAATAAAAATGAAATCTCAGAACACCTTCCCACCACCCCTCCCTTCTTCCCGGGCACAACTACCCTCCCGGATTTCACCACCAAGCCCCCCCAGTGGCACAGGGGGACAGGGATGGGGTTTATGGTCATCACACGTTATTTTCTGCCGCTTCACCTCCTCAGGACGAGGGCTGATCACACTCTTCCCCTGCTCCAGCGTGGGGTCCCACCCACGGGAGACAGTCCTCCACGAACTCCTCCAACGTGGGCCATTCCCACGGGCTGCAGTTCTTCACGAACTGCTCCAGCATGGGTCCATTCCACGGTGTGCAGTCCTTCAGAAGCACACTGCTCCAGCGCGGGTCCCCCACGGGGTCACAAGTCCTGCCAGAAAACCTGCTCCGTGGGCTCCTCTCTCCACAGATCCGCAGGTCCTGCCAGGAGCCTGCTCCAGCGCGGGGTTCCCACGGGGTCACAGCCTCCTTCGGGAACCCACCTGCTCCGGCGTGGGGTCCTCCACGGGCTACAGGTGGAGATCTGCTCCACCGTGGACCTCCCTGGACTGCAGGGGGACAGCCTGCCTCACCAGGGTCTTCACCACGGGCTGCAGGAGAATCTTCGCTCCAGCGCCTGGAGCATCTCCTCCCCCTCCTTCTTCACTGACCTTGGTGTCCGCAGGCTTGTTTCTCTTACATGTTCTCACTCCTCACTCCGGCGGAAGTTTCTCCCCGTCCCAACTTTTTTTTCCTTCTTAAAAATGTTATCACAGAGGCGTTACCACTATCACTGATTGGCTCGGCCTTGGCCAGCGGCGGGTCCGTCTTAGAGCCTGCTAGTATGGGGTCGCTCTCTCTCGAACACAGGGGAAGCTTCCAGCAGCTTCTTACAGAAGCCACCCCTGTAACCCCCCCCCCCTGCTACCAAAACCTTGCCAAACAAAACCAATACAGTGCCCTACCAAGTGCAGGTCCTGTGCAAAGTACCGCAGCTCTTTCCTCCTGAAGCAGCTGATCTGGACAGAGAGAAGGCAGCATGGAGGGCAGGTACCGTGCTTCCCAGCCTGGCTCCGGCCCTGCTCCAGCCAGATCTGGGCTAATGTTGGGCTTGGAAATGAGGGCTGGAGGCTTCAGGTGCCCCCTGCCCTCTTGTAGCACCCCTTTCCCACTCTTTCTTTCTGTCCTTGGGGAATTTTGTCCCCCCTGATGGCTAATCCGGCCCTGGATCACCTGCCAGAGGATCTGCTGGGCTTGCACAGGCAGCCAGTCCTCCACTGAGGCTGTGGTGGCCGGTGTCTTCTTCTTCACCCATTCCTGGGGAAGCAGAGGAAGGGCAAAGCATCCTTAGAGCACCAAGCAGCAGAACGAGTACCCTGGGGGTGCCAGGAGCAAGGCGTGCAGTGCTGTGCAGCACGTGCCGAGATTTGAATTGGGTCTGATTGCCAGAGGGCAGGGAAAGAGGGCAGAAACCTCGCAGGAGCGAGTGAGATTAAACACTGTGGGACGGCTCTGCTGGGGACACTGAAATACTGTGAGCACTGCAGGGGGATTTCTGATTTGCAGCAGCAATTCTAATCACTAAAGGAGACCGATCCTCCCCAGATGGCTTTTTGGGGCGCTGGCTGGTGGGACCCATAAGGTACGTCATGAAAATTCCCTTCTCTAACTATTATATGAACCAGTCTTTAAAGTGTATTAACTTTTTTTAGAGAGAATGAGTTCACATTATACACTGTAA
This sequence comes from Astur gentilis, assembly GCF_929443795.1. Lineage (NCBI taxonomy): Eukaryota > Metazoa > Chordata > Aves > Accipitriformes > Accipitridae > Astur > Astur gentilis. The sequence continues at coordinate 38,815,686 of NC_064887.1, read as the reverse complement.
TAACATGATGAAGTAGTGGAATTTTCCTGGAGACTTTGGTATTGGTCATGCTTAAGTAAAACAAACTAAAGAACAGCCTGGCCCTGGAGATAAGGACTTTGCTTCATGAAAGCTTAGAGCTGTCCATGAAGGAGAAAGGATACTCCAGGACAACCAAGATAACACCAGCATCCCAGCCTCTCTGACACGTATTTGAAACCCTCCCAATATCATATATTTTTTTATTATAATGGGAGACAGATAGTGAAGAGGTCCCTGGTAGATGAATTGTTGCTACACTGTAAGTTTAGTGATGGGATGGCTGGGTCATCAAAAACCTGAGCCCTGTTTCAGGAAATTTGGACAGAAGTGACTGCCTTTGGCGATGCGTACCAAACGTGGCCACAGTCTGGTTCTTTTGATGATATTAAGCCAAGCCATTTATGCCAGCAATTGGAGCATTGTTTCCCATCACAAATGCACTATTGGTATATCTGGGACAATTACTGGAGTATTGGTAGACCAAGTATCAAAAAAAAAAAAAAAAAAAAAAAAAATTCCCTTCCTGAGCAGAGAGTAAGCAAAGATCTCTGAACAAACGGGAAAAATAAGAGTTCTTTACATCCCAGAATTTGTAAGTATCAGAGTGAAGCTTCCCATTCAGGTCAGAAATTGAGTAATATCTCTGTCCAGATGGGAAAAACATGGACGTTCCACATTTAGCTCCACCTGCCCATCCTGATGCTCTTTTTTCTGCTTTTACTCTGGTTTCTGCTCCAGCTATGGCTACGACTTCTTGTTTGCAAGCACCTCTCTGACAAGAAATTATAGGACTGGGACTGGAACCTTGCCAGCTTTCTGTGGGAACAGTCCATGTGACATTTCCTCCCACTGATTTGGCTTTTGAGCAACAACAAGTGCCCAGACTGTGGGATGAAAAAAACATAAAAAATTGGAGATACCATTACAGTCTCCTTGCTGATGCCATAGCAGATGCACACACCATTGCAGATGAAGATGCCATAGCAGATGCAGATATCATTGCAGAGACCATTCCAGATCACACTGCAGATGCAGATGAAATTTCAGGTGGAACTACAGATGGAGATGCCATTGAAGATGTTGATGCCACCGCAGATGCCATTACAAACGAAGATACCTTTGAAGATGCTGATGTCATTGCAGGTACAAATGCCAGGGAAGATACCGTTGGAGATGCAATTGCAGCGGCAGACACCATTGCAGAAGCAGATATAGAGGCTCTTGAAGATGCAGATGCCCAGGCAAATGCAGAAATAGCTGCAAATGACATTGCCCATGAAGACAGCGTTGCAGATGCAGATACCACACAAATGCCGTTGCAGTTGTAGGACCTGCTCAGGTATCATTGAAGGTGCCTTTGGAGATACCACAGCAAATACCATTGAAGATACCACACCAGATGCAGATACCACTGCAGAAAGCATTGCAGATGGAGATACCATTATAGATATCACTGCAGACACAGATGCCATTGTAGGAGCAATTCCAGAAGTTAATAGCAATGCGGACACCATTACAGATTCCGTTTAAGGTGCAGATACCAAGCAGGTGCAGATACCATAGCAGATGCAGATGCCGGCACTGATGTCGTTGCAGAATGAATTAGCATTGTAGACACCATTGAAGATCGCACTGCAGAGGAACAATCCGTTCCTCATAACATCACAGATGCAGATACCAAAGCAAAGACCATCGCAGATGCAGGTGTCATTCCAGATGGAACTATAGCTGCAGATGCAGATACCATTGGAGATGGCATTGCAGATGCAGAGAAAGTAGAAGAACAACATTTGGCTGGAGATAGATACCACTGAAGATACATCTTTGCAGATGCCAGTGCAGATGCATGTACAATTTCAGACACAAATGCAGATGCCATTCCAGCTCCAGATACCGTTGCAGATGCAGATACCATAGCAGATGCACATATTGCAGATGGTACTACAGAAAGAGTTCGCGGTGCGGGCACCATTGCAGATACATTATCCATGCAGGTACAGTTACAGGTACAGATACCATTAGAGACACAGATACTGGCACTATCAGAAATAGATGTACTGGTTCCATCACCCATATTGACATAATTACAGACAGACTCATACTGAATTGCAAATACAGTTGCAGATGCAGGCACAAAATAGATAAAATTCCACGTACAGACACAATTACACATGCAATTTAGGATACAAGTACAGTCACAGATACAAGGATGCATTCAATTACACAAGCAGCAGCAGATAAAGCAAGCAACACCATTACTGACTGAGGTACCATGACAGAGGAACCATTACACATAAAGGCATTGATACAAATCCAGCTACCATTACACACAGATGTGCTGTTACAGGTAGAGGTACAGATAACTACACAGATAACTATACAGACAGTCACTGACTGGGATATGGATGAGGATACGGAGATGTATCCAAATACAACGACAGACACGGGTACAATTCCAGAGATGGGCACAATTACACATAGAGATACAGGCAGAGAAAGAACTATAGCTATGGACACTGAAACACATTCAGTACAATTGCCGATACAGATACAGTTGGAGGTACAGATACCATTATACATATAGGTTCCACTATACATACAGGTTCCATTACACACACCTATAAACACATGTAACGTGCCACTGAAGATACCACTCTACATGTAGATACCACTCCAGATATCACTGCAGATGCAGATACCATTGCAGATGCAAATGCCACTAAAGATGGCATTGCAGAATGAAATACCTTTGCAGATGCACAATTCGTTCCTCAGAACATTGCAGATATAGAACCCAATGCTAATAGCATTGCAGATGCAGATGCCATTGCAGATTGAGATACCACGGCAGATGCTCATTCCATTACAGGTGCCAAAACAGCTGCAGATACCTTTGAAGAAGTCAGTTCAATTGCAGATACAGGTACCATTGCAGATACCATTGCAGATGCCATTTCAGCTGCAGGCACCCTTGCAGATGCAGATACCATTGAAGATGCCATTCCAGGTGCAAACACCAATAGAGACAGCATTGCAGGTGAACATACTATTGAAGTTGGAGATACCACTACAGATGCCATTCCAGTTGCAGGCATCCTTGCAGATGTCATTGCAGATGCAGATACCATTGCTGATACCAATGCAGATGAAGATACCATTGCAGATACCACTTTACACTCAAATACCATTGCATGCACCACATTGCAGATGCTATTGCATTTCACATACCAGCACAGATACCATTGCAGATGCAGATACTTTTGCAGCTGCTATTCCAGGTGCAGATATGATTGCCAGCAACAGCTTTCAGTCCTGGCACCTTCTGTGTGTGAGAAGTCACTGGACATTTTCAATTTTGGAGCTGGCCTCTGGTGAGAGTGAAGGTACTGTTAGGTGGCGAGCAAGCACAGAGCACCACCAACACTGGCACCCTGTGCTTGCTCTACCACTTAACCCTCTACCTTGCCAGAGCTCTAGAACAGAAACGACACAGCTCTGCTAGGGCTCCGACAAAGAAGTGGACAGGGCTTGAAGTTGTTGATGGCCCTCACATTCTCTTGGAAGTCCCTTCAGAGCTCCACCAACACTGGGGCTCTGTACTTACTGAAACTCTCATCCTCACCAGAGCCCAGCAAGAAAACGGACAGGAGCCAGCAAGGGCTCTCACACAGAAGTGGCAAGGACTGAAATATGTTGCTGGCTCTCACCTTCCCTTGTCAGCCCCTTCATAGCCACACAATGTGAGAGTTCTGTGCTTCCTCTAAAAGCTCAACCTGTCACTTGCCAGAGACCAGCAAGAAAATGGAACAGCAGCTAGTGAGGGCTCCCACACAGAAGTGGCAAGGGCTAAACGCTATTGCTGGCCTCCAGCTTCCCGTGGCAGCCACCTTCACAGCACCGCCAACACTTGTGCTCCGTGCTTGCTCTATAAGCGAACCCTACCACTTGCCAACACTGCTGAAAACCAAGACTATTGGCAACCACAGCCCCTGAGAGCTGCCACGAATTACAAATTGGCAGCCAGAGGTGCCTCACCAACAGAGAGCAATCTCTTTCATTAACAGGACACGGGCCGGGAGAGATCTTGGGCCTCCGGTTCACGGCGCTTCTCCCGACTCCCCCAGGCCACACGCCGTTCCCACAGCGGGAGCGAGAGGCCTGCGTTCCTACCGAGGGTGTCCTTGGGAGCGCCAAATCCTCCAAGGACCAGGAGGGGATGCACTAACCCCATCCCTGCGGAGCACAAACAGCCCCAGCCTCTCCTCATCGGACGTTGTGCAGAACCCAGGCCTTTTCTGGGAGCACGCGGCGGCGGGTGCTGTCTCCTCCTGGGTGTCACGCACCCAGGGCAAGCGCGGCCCCCTCCGAGGGGGATCCAGAGCTGCTGCTTTTCCGACCGGGCGACTAAAAGCCCTGACAGCACTCCTCGAGCCAGGGCTGGGGGAAAGCACGCCACCGACTGACACCGCGGGACCTTCCTTCGCACCCTCGAAGCCCTTTCTCCTATTTCTGCGTCACTCCAGCCAAGGCAGCGAACAGAAGCACGGCCAAGAGTCACAAATGCGTTGGCCACCTGCCACAAGGAGGCTGCGGCTGCGGTTGCAGCTGCGGCTGCGTTTGCGGCTGCGGCCGCATCTTGGTCCCTTCTTAGCTCGGCCGAATCAACTTGTTCTTTTTCCCCCACCGGAAAAACACTGTTGAAAGCCAAGAGTATTTGCACCCACAGCCTGAGAGCCACCTGTAGGCCCCGGGGGCCCCCCAGCCTCCCTTAACCCCTTCCCTCCCCAGGAGGAGCTGGGGACGCTCTTGGGGGGGGAGGGGGGCGGAACACAGGGAGCCCCCGCGTTCCTTCCTGGGAGACGCCAAAGAGTCCTTAGTAGCCAACAGCCAGAAGGGACCATGGCGCGGCCACCACGGCAGCTCCCACCGCGTGGGCCCGGGGGCCCCCCGGCGCCCCAGCTTTTTCAGACTTTTGTGCTCCCCGAAACCTTCAACCCTCGAGGTAGGGACCAGCCCCGAGCCCAGAGAAGCTCTTGGGGGCAAGAGCGGAGCTCACCGCCGGCCACGGCTCCTCTCTCTCTCTCGTAGGCTCAGCCAACCTGTACCATCTGCCCGGGCAGGAGCAGCCCTTCCCTGCAGCCTGGGCACCCCTGCCAGGGGTGGCACCCCAGGCCCCCCAGGCACCACCAGCAGGTAGGGCACCCCAGTCTGCTCGGGCACCTTTGGCACCCCCGTCACACCCGTCCCCCCGGCAGCTTTCGCACGGGCGTTCAGCAAGCCCGCGGGAGCACCCTTGCCCTCGCCTGGGTGACGCGTACCCACTCCAGCCAATCTGCGGAGAACTTCCCAAATATCTGGGGCCACCTCTCCCGTTTCACCTCCTAGAAGGGAGTCTCCCCCCCAACGTGCAACCCCGTCCCACCGGCACAGCAGCTCACCCCGTCAGGATGCCCCTGCACAGCAGCTCCCCACGCGCCTGGCGCGGAGCTGGGGGATGTCGGCCGTGGGGGATGGCTCGGTGGGTGCCCCTGGAGACTCCCCCCGGCCCAGCATGGCTCCCTCTCACCCACACAGGTCTGCAGATGGCTCCGTGTGGCTGCCTCTTCGACCCCCAGGTCTTCCAGATCCAGTGGACAGCCACCAACCTGCCTCCACCGGCCGGTGCCATGCTCGGCCAAGGCACCGCTTCTCTGCCAGGGGCTGCCCTGGGGGGGCCCTGGGGCTGCGGGGCCCCCCTGGCCTGGGCAGCCCCGGGGACTCCCCAGGGCCAGCCACAGTACCTTGCCCCCTACCAACATCTGGCAAGAGCGGTGGCCCCAGCCCCTACGGCGCTGCCCATGTCGATGCCCACCTACCAGCACATCCAGGGGCAGTTGCTGGTGATTGACACCTCCAGCACGGCCACCCCTGCAGGGGCACCCCTGGGCAGCGACGTCCCCCCCAGCCCCTCTGCGGCCCCCCCCAACCAAGACCTTGGGGACACTGCAGGAGACCCCGAAGTGTCTGAGGAGATGCTGCTGCAGGAGGCCCTCAGACTCTTCGGGTGCTCCACGGACACGGTGGGGGCCAGCCAGGGTGGTCCCAGCAGCAGCCCCGTGCCTGGCCACCCCAGGGGCACCAGCCCAGAGGGGACAGGGGTGGCCCCAGCCTGCCCAGTGCTGCCGACATGCAGCCCCGGCTACCAGCACATCGAGGGGCAGTCGCAGAAGATCAACACCTCCGGCACGGCCACCCCTGCAGGGGCACCCCCGGGCAGTGACGTCCCCCCGGGCAGTGACGTCCCCCCGGGCAGCGATGTCCCCCCCAGCCCCTCTGCTGCCCCCCACAGCCAAGCCCTGGGGGACACGGCAGGCGACCTCGCCGTGTCCGAGGAGGTGCCTCTTGAAGAGGCCCTCAGACTCTTCGGGTGCTCCACCGACGCGGCGGGGGACAGCCAGGATGGTCCCAGCAGCAGCCCCACGCCTGGCCACCCTGGGGGCACCAGCCGAGAGGGGACAGGGGTGGCTCCAGCCTGCCCAGTGATGCCGCTATCCATCCCCGGCTACCAGTACATCGACGGGCAGCTGGAGGAGATAGACACCTCCGGCACGGCCACCCCTGCGGGGCCACCCCCGGGCAGCGACATCCCACCAGGCAGCGACGTCCCCCCCAGCCCCTGCGCTGCCCCTCACACCCAAGCCCTGGGGGACATCGCAGAGCACCTGGCAGTGCCCGATGGGGAGCTTCTTGAAGAGGCCCTCGGGCTCCTTGGGTGCTCCCTGGACACGGTGGGGGCCAGGCAGGACGGTCCCAGAAGCAGCCCCGTGCCTGGGGACACCAAGGGCACCGGCGCAGCCACCCCCGACTGGGACTTCAGCCCTTGGTCGCTGCCGGATGAGCTGCTCACCCTCGACTCCTCCAGCCCCGAGCTCGACGACACCACGCTGAGCCTCGACATATTCAACAGCGTCGGGATGGAGCCCCAGGAGCCGCGGCAGGATGCGGGGATGGACCTGCCACCATCCCCGTCTGCCGCGGCAGAGCAGCCGAGGAAGAGGCAGGCGCAGAGCTCCTTGCCAATGCCACCCAGCAAGCGCAGGGCTCTGGCAGACGACATGGGGGTGTGAGGGGGGATCAGACGGGGCTGAGATGGAGATGGGGGGAGTGGGAGGTGGGAGGGGGGGATCAGACGGGGTTGAGATGGAGATGGGGGAGTGGAGGGTGGGAGGGGAGGGAGGTGGATTGGTTGGGGGGGGCTTGAGGGGGTGGGTGGGTGGTAGGGAGGGTTTAGGGCAGCTTTGTTGGGACCTTTTCTGTTGTCTTTTCGATTAAAAGCTATTTCTCCAGATCTGCTCCGTGCCTGTGTGGGAGAGGGAGGGAGCACGGGGGGGCACTGGGAAACAGCCCCCAAGAGCTGCAAAAGCCCCACTAAGCCCCAGATCCGAGCCAGCGAGGCCCGAGGGGAACCCAGCCACCACCAGGCCCAAGTCACCACCAGAGGGGCAGGCGATGGTGGGGGGGGGACGGGACGGGAACGGGAACGACTCCCCTGTCCCCTTCCCCAGGGGAAGCAGCCCTTTGGTGGGGAAGCCAGGACAGACAGGTCCCTGCAGGACTCACGGACACGGCCCCACGCAGAAAGCAGCACGCAGCCCCTGGGACAAGGACAGACCTTGGAGGCCGGGGCGGGGGAAACAGAAGAAAAAAAATGAATCTCTAAAATCTCAGCACCGGCCAGCAAGCGCCTGGAAAGCTCACCTCTCCTTATTGCCCATTTCCCATCCCAGCTCCACAACCCAGGAGCAAGGCAGCCCATGGCACCTTCGAGAAGCAGCCTCACCTTGCTGGGTCTGCTTTGCAGAAGGTGCAGGCTGAGGTCCCCCAGCACCGGCGGGTTGGGGGGCGGCTGAGCCCCTTCCTTCGGGCAGTCCCAGGGGTGCCGCTCGCCGCTCCGGACCCCGGGCAGGCGCAGTCCCGTCGGCATCAGCACGGCGTAGCTCCCGGTGCTGCTGCTGCTCAGCGTCTCGCCCCGCGTGCCGACTCGCCCCAAGCACTGGCCTTGCCCCAAAACTGGCCCCTGGAGCGCTGCAACACCACCGCCCGCAGCTCTCGCGGGCCACCGAGAGTCCTCCTCCTCTCGAGCAGAAGGAAAAAGGAAAGAAAAGAAAAGGAAAACCCCAAACCCAAACGTCAAGGAGCCTCCGCGCCGGAGGATGAGCTCTCCTCACCCAAAGCTGCTGCAAAAGCCCTTGGTGCCATCGGGGCCGTGGGGCAGGCGAAGCAGCGCATCCCGCAGGTCGAGGGGCTCGGGCACCCGTTTCGCTGCCGGGACGTTGCCGGCAAGAGGTCTGGCATCTGGAGAGGGGCTGCTGGGCCAGGGCGCCCAGGCACCCGCCCCGCTCCTCCAGCCGCAGCCATGGGTGCTCTCGGGGCTGGAGCAGAGGCTGTAGCGGTCGGCCGTGCCCAAGCCTGTCCCGAGCAGCGGGAAGACTTTCCTGGTGAGGAGCGATCCGGTGAAGGCGTTGCCGAAATCGCCGGGCTTGACGGTGCTGCCGGGCCAGGAGGGTGCCGAGGGGTCCTTGCACAGGAGGAGGGGTGACAACGCCTGGGCGCCTTTCGACTCCGGGGAGCTGCAGAGCAGGGAGTCCCCGAGGCCGGAGGGGAGGGTCGCGGCCACCGCCTGCGTTTTCCAACCCGGCTGGTCCACCAGCTTCTCTGCCGCCTTCCTCTCGACCCTGGGTTTCGTCTTGGAGCCCTTCCCGCAGAGCCGGACCACCCTGATGCTCTCGCCGCCCAGGCGGCTCTGGCGGCCGAGGTCCGCAAAGGCGCTACGGGCGCTCTCCAGGCTCTCGTACTCCACCAGCGCGCAGCACTTGCTCAGCAGCTCCGGGAAGCGCGACGTGTATTTCCGCACATCTGAGGGCAGCTTGCGGCCCGGCCGCAGGATGCGGATGGAGGCGATGGCTCCGAAGGGGCTGAACATCCTCGTGATGGTCTCCACGAAATTCTTCTGGAGCGGCAGCAGCACGTCCTGCTCCGGGGGCAGCAGCTCCCAGGCCAGCAGCAGTTTGCTGGGAGGAATGCTCAGCAGGGACTCGGGGATGGGGACCCGCCGCCTCACTTTGGTGCTCTCCCCGTTCACCTCCAGCAGCTCTGAGAACTGCAGGGCGTAGAGCGTCAGCCGCCAGTCACGCGTCAGGTATTTCACCTGCGGGAGAGAGGGGTGAAACCGCGTCACTGGGAGTCTCCCCCGGGCAGGGACCACCCTAAACCCATCCTCCAGGCAGCCTGCAACCCCATCCCATGAGGTCATGGCAAGGCGATATCCCTCTTTCACGTGAGCATCTTCAGGATTTGCGGGAGAAGGTCCCGTGTGCCCCCAGACCGCGGCAACAAGCCACAGCTTCCCTGTACATCACAGCACCAGTGCTTCCCTGCAGTTTTTTGCTTAAGGGATGATCTCTGCCAAAGCAGCCTTGGGGAACCGCGGGCAGAAGAGGTGAACCCAGCCCTGGGCTTGCTTTGAGGACTCTTCACCTCTTCCCCAGCCACCCTCCCTGCTTGGAGAACTGCCGCAGCCCACGGAAGGCAGAGAGCAGGGCCCAGCTCTGCACCACCAGCGAGTGCTTTGCTTTGCAGGGACACACACAGCCTGAGCAGAGCCTGGACCTCCCCGTCCACCTCACCGCAGACAGCCAGAGCACACCCAGACACCCAGGCATCCTCCACGTGAAGGCCACTTCCCACCCCGGCCGGCCAACGCAACGCGATGCCTACCTTCTTGAAGGACGGCAGCAGTTTGATGCTGACAAAGCCCATCTTCTTCTTCTTCTGAACGTGTTTCGGGAGGAAAGCATCCTTGGCCAGCTTCTCGTCACAGAGCTAGAATTCCACCTGGGACACCATCCTCCTGACCAGCTGCGGGTCGGGGACGCATTTCTCGCAGTCCAAGACATCAGCCCCCAAAACATCGCTCGCAGCGCAGAAGCTCCTGGCAAAGCAGCAGGGACACGGGTGTGAGCTGCTGGCCTTTGGGATGTGCAGCACCGCCTGGTCCCAGCCGCAACGGTCGGTGCAGATGGCGGAGTGTTGAGGAGCGGGGTTGCTCAGCTGCGCTCTGAAATGAAATCCAGTTTTATGTTCTCACGAGCGCGGTTGCCTTCACGCCCCCGGCATCGGTCCCTGCCACGAGTTACAAACTGGAAGCCAGAGGTGCCTCGCCAACAGAGAGCAATCTCTTTCATTAACAGGATCCAGGCCGAGAGAGATCTTGGGCCTCCGGTTCACGGCGCTTCTCCCGACTCCCCCAGGCCACACGCCGTTCCCACAGCGGGAGCGAGAGGCCTGCGTTCCTACCGAGGGTGTCCTTGGGAGCGCCAAATCCTCCAAGGACCAGGAGGGGATGCGCTAACCCCATCCCTGCGGAGCACAAACAGCCCCAGCCTCTCCTCATCGGACGTTGTGCAGAACCCAGGCCTTTTCTGGGAGCACGCGGCGGCGGGTGCTGTCTCCTCCTGGGTGTCACGCACCCAGGGCAAGCGCGGCCCCCTCCAAGGGGGATCCAGAGCTGCTGCTTTTCCGACCGGGCGACTAAAAGCCCTGACAGCACTCCTCGAGCCAGGGCTGGGGGAAAGCACGCCACCGACTGACACCGCGGGACCTTCCTTCGCACCCTCGAAGCCCTTTCTCCTATTTCTGCGTCACTCCAGCCAAGGCAGCGAACAGAAGCACGGCCAAGAGTCACAAATGCGTTGGCCACCTGCCACAAGGAGGCTGCGGCTGCGGTTGCAGCTGCGGCTGCGTTTGCGGCTGCGGCCGCATCTTGGTCCCTTCTTAGCTCGGCCGAATCAACTTGTTCTTTTTCCCCCACCGGAAAAACACTGTTGAAAGCCAAGAGTATTTGCACCCACAGCCTGAGAGCCACCTGTAGGCCCCGGGGGCCCCCCAGCCTCCCTTAACCCCTTCCCTCCCCAGGAGGAGCTGGGGACGCTCTTGGGGGGGGAGGGGGGCGGAACACAGGGAGCCCCCGCGTTCCTTCCTGGGAGACGCCAAAGAGTCCTTAGTAGCCAACAGCCAGAAGGGACCATGGCGCGGCCACCACGGCAGCTCCCACCGCGTGGGCCCGGGGGCCCCCCGGCGCCCCAGCTTTTTCAGACTTTTGTGCTCCCCGAAACCTTCAACCCTCGAGGTAGGGACCAGCCCCGAGCCCAGAGAAGCTCTTGGGGGCAAGAGCGGAGCTCACCGCCGGCCACGGCTCCTCTCTCTCTCTCGTAGGCTCAGCCAACCTGTACCATCTGCCCGGGCAGGAGCAGCCCTTCCCTGCAGCCTGGGCACCCCTGCCAGGGGTGGCACCCCAGGCCCCCCAGGCACCACCAGCAGGTAGGGCACCCCAGTCTGCTCGGGCGCCTTTGGCACCCCCGTCACACCCGTCCCCCCGGCAGCTTTCGCACGGGCGTTCAGCAAGCCCGCGGGAGCACCCTTGCCCTCGCCTGGGTGACGCGTACCCACTCCAGCCAATCTGCGGAGAACTTCCCAAATATCTGGGGCCACCTCTCCCGTTTCACCTCCTAGAAGGGAGTCTCCCCCCCAACGTGCAACCCCGTCCCACCGGCACAGCAGCTCACCCCGTCAGGATGCCCCTGCACAGCAGCTCCCCACGCGCCTGGCGCGGAGCTGGGGGATGTCGGCCGTGGGGGATGGCTCGGTGGGTGCCCCTGGAGACTCCCCCCGGCCCAGCATGGCTCCCTCTCACCCACACAGGTCTGCAGATGGCTCCGTGTGGCTGCCTCTTCGACCCCCAGGTCTTCCAGATCCAGTGGACAGCCACCAACCTGCCTCCACCGGCCGGTGCCATGCTCGGCCAAGGCACCGCTTCTCTGCCAGGGGCTGCCCTGGGGGGGCCCTGGGGCTGCGGGGCCCCCCTGGCCTGGGCAGCCCCGGGGACTCCCCAGGGCCAGCCACAGTACCTTGCCCCCTACCAACATCTGGCAAGAGCGGTGGCTCCAGCCCCTACGGCGCTGCCCATGTCGATGCCCACCTACCAGCACATCCAGGGGCAGTTGCTGGTGATTGACACCTCCAGCACGGCCACCCCTGCAGGGGCACCCCTGGGCAGCGACGTCCCCCCCAGCCCCTCCGCGGCCCCCCCCAACCAAGACCTTGGGGACACTGCAGGAGACCCCGAAGTGTCTGAGGAGATGCTGCTGCAGGAGGCCCTCAGACTCTTCGGGTGCTCCACGGACGCGGTGGGGGCCAGCCAGGGTGGTCCCAGCAGCAGCCCCGTGCCTGGCCACCCCAGGGGCACCAGCCGAGAGGGGACAGGGGTGGCCCCAGCCTGCCCAGTGCTGCCGACATGCAGCCCCGGCTACCAGCACATCGAGGGGCAGTCGCAGAAGATCAACACCTCCGGCACGGCCACCCCTGCAGGGGCACCCCCGGGCAGTGACGTCCCCCCGGGCAGTGACGTCCCCCCGGGCAGCGATGTCCCCCCCAGCCCCTCTGCTGCCCCCCACAGCCAAGCCCTGGGGGACACGGCAGGCGACCTCGCCGTGTCCGAGGAGGTGCCTCTTGAAGAGGCCCTCAGACTCTTCGGGTGCTCCACCGACGCGGCGGGGGACAGCCAGGATGGTCCCAGCAGCAGCCCCACGCCTGGCCACCCTGGGGGCACCAGCCGAGAGGGGACAGGGGTGGCTCCAGCCTGCCCAGTGATGCCGCTATCCATCCCCGGCTACCAGTACATCGACGGGCAGCTGGAGGAGATAGACACCTCCGGCACGGCCACCCCTGCGGGGCCACCCCCGGGCAGCGACATCCCACCAGGCAGCGACGTCCCCCCCAGCCCCTGCGCTGCCCCTCACACCCAAGCCCTGGGGGACATCGCAGAGCACCTGGCAGTGCCCGATGGGGAGCTTCTTGAAGAGGCCCTCGGGCTCCTTGGGTGCTCCCTGGACACGGTGGGGGCCAGGCAGGACGGTCCCAGAAGCAGCCCCGTGCCTGGGGACACCAAGGGCACCGGCGCAGCCACCCCCGACTGGGACTTCAGCCCTTGGTCGCTGCCGGATGAGCTGCTCACCCTCGACTCCTCCAGCCCCGAGCTCGACGACACCATGCTGAGCCTCGACATATTCAACAGCGTCGGGATGGAGCCCCAGGAGCCGCGGCAGGATGCGGGGATGGACCTGCCACCATCCCCGTCTGCCGCGGCAGAGCAGCCGAGGAAGAGGCAGGCGCAGAGCTCCTTGCCAATGCCACCCAGCAAGCGCAGGGCTCTGGCAGACGACATGGGGGTGTGAGGGGGGATCAGACGGGGCTGAGATGGAGATGGGGGGAGTGGGAGGTGGGAGGGGGGGATCAGACGGGGTTGAGATGGAGATGGGGGAGTGGAGGGTGGGAGGGGAGGGAGGTGGATTGGTTGGGGGGGGCTTGAGGGGGTGGGTGGGTGGTAGGGAGGGTTTAGGGCAGCTTTGTTGGGACCTTTTCTGTTGTCTTTTCGATTAAAAGCTATTTCTCCAGACCTGCTCCGTGCCTGTGTGGGAGAGGGAGGGAGCACGGGGGGGCACTGGGAAACAGCCCCCAAGAGCTGCAAAAGCCCCACTAAGCCCCAGATCCGAGCCAGCGAGGCCCGAGGGGAACCCAGCCACCACCAGGCCCAAGTCACCACCAGAGGGGCAGGCGATGGTGGGGGGGGGGACGGGACGGGAACGGGAACGACTCCCCTGTCCCCTTCCCCAGGGGAAGCAGCCCTTTGGTGGGGAAGCCAGGACAGACAGGTCCCTGCAGGACTCACGGACACGGCCCCACGCAGAAAGCAGCACGCAGCCCCTGGGACAAGGACAGACCTTGGAGGCCGGGGCGGGGGAAACAGAAGAAAAAAAATGAACGTCTAAAATCTCAGCACCGGCCAGCAAGCGCCTGGAAAGCTCACCTCTCCTTATTGCCCATTTCCCATCCCAGCTCCACAACCCAGGAGCAAGGCAGCCCATGGCACCTTCGAGAAGCAGCCTCACCTTGCTGGGTCTGCTTTGCAGAAGGTGCAGGCTGAGGTCCCCCAGCACCGGCGGGTTGGGGGGCGGCTGAGCCCCTTCCTTCGGGCAGTCCCAGGGGTGCCGCTCGCCGCTCCGGACCCCGGGCAGGCGCAGTCCCGTCGGCATCAGCACGGCGCAGCTCCCGGTGCTGCTGCTGCTCAGCGTCTCGCCCCGCGTGCCGACTCGCCCCAAGCACTGGCCTTGCCCCAAAACTGGCCCCTGGAGCGCTGCAACACCACCGCCCGCAGCTCTCGCGGGCCACCGAGAGTCCTCCTCCTCTCGAGCAGAAGGAAAAAGGAAAGAAAAGAAAAGGAAAACCCCAAACCCAAACGTCAAGGAGCCTCCGCGCCGGAGGATGAGCTCTCCTCACCCAAAGCTGCTGCAAAAGCCCTTGGTGCCATCGGGGCCGTGGGGCAGGCGAAGCAGCGCATCCCGCAGGTCGAGGGGCTCGGGCACCCGTTTCGCTGCCGGGACGTTGCCGGCAAGAGGTCTGGCATCTGGAGAGGGGCTGCTGGGCCAGGGCGCCCAGGCACCCGCCCCGCTCCTCCAGCCGCAGCCATGGGTGCTCTCGGGGCTGGAGCAGAGGCCGTAGCGGTCGGCCGTGCCCAAGCCTGTCCCGAGCAGCGGGAAGACTTTCCCGGTGAGGAGCGATCCGGTGAAGGCGTTGCCGAAATCGCCGGGCTTGACGGCGCTGCCGGGCCAGGAGGGTGCCGAGGGGTCCTTGCACAGGAGGAGGGGTGACAACGCCTGGGCGCCTTTCGACTCCGGGGAGCTGCAGAGCAGGGAGTCCCCGAGGCCGGAGGGGAGGGTCGCGGCCACCGCCTGCGTTTTCCAACCCGGCTGGTCCACCAGCTTCTCTGCCGCCTTCCTCTCGACCCTGGGTTTCGTCTTGGAGCCCTTCCCGCAGAGCCGGACCACCCTGATGCTCTCGCCGCCCAGGCGGCTCTGGCGGCCGAGGTCCGCAAAGGCGCTACGGGCGCTCTCCAGGCTCTCGTACTCCACCAGCGCGCAGCACTTGCTCAGCAGCTCCGGGAAGCGCGACGTGTATTTCCGCACATCTGAGGGCAGCTTGCGGCCCGGCCGCAGGATGCGGATGGAGGCGATGGCTCCGAAGGGGCTGAACATCCTCGTGATGGTCTCCACGAAATTCTTCTGGAGCGGCAGCAGCACGTCCTGCTCCGGGGGCAGCAGCTCCCAGGCCAGCAGCAGTTTGCTGGGAGGAATGCTCAGCAGGGACTCGGGGATGGGGACCCGCCGCCTCACTTTGGTGCTCTCCCCGTTCACCTCCAGCAGCTCCGAGAACTGCAGGGCGTAGAGCGTCAGCCGCCAGTCACGCGTCAGGTATTTCACCTGCGGGAGAGAGGGGTGAAACCGCGTCACTGGGAGTCTCCCCCGGGCAGGGACCACCCTAAACCCATCCTCCAGGCAGCCTGCAACCCCATCCCATGAGGTCATGGCAAGGCGATATCCCTCTTTCACGTGAGCATCTTCAGGATTTGCGGGAGAAGGTCCCGTGTGCCCCCAGACCGCGGCAACAAGCCACAGCTTCCCTGTACATCACAGCACCAGTGCTTCCCTGCAGTTTTTTGCTTAAGGGATGATCTCTGCCAAAGCAGCCTTGGGGAACCGCGGGCAGAAGAGGTGAACCCAGCCCTGGGCTTGCTTTGAGGACTCTTCACCTCTTCCCCAGCCACCCTCCCTGCTTGGAGAACTGCCGCAGCCCACGGAAGGCAGAGAGCAGGGCCCAGCTCTGCACCACCAGCGAGTGCTTTGCTTTGCAGGGACACACACAGCCTGAGCAGAGCCTGGACCTCCCCGTCCACCTCACCGCAGACAGCCAGAGCACACCCAGACACCCAGGCATCCTCCACGTGAAGGCCACTTCCCACCCCGGCCGGCCAACGCAACGCGATGCCTACCTTCTTGAAGGACGGCAGCAGTTTGATGCTGACAAAGCCCATCTTCTTCTTCTTCTGAACGTGTTTCGGGAGGAAAGCATCCTTGGCCAGCTTCTCGTCACAGAGCTAGAATTCCACCTGGGACACCATCCTCCTGACCAGCTGCGGGTCGGGGATGCATTTCTCGCAGTCCAAGACATCAGCCCCCAAAACATCGCTCGCAGCGCAGAAGCTCCTGGCAAAGCAGCAGGGACACGGGTGTGAGCTGCTGGCCTTTGGGATGTGCAGCACCGCCTGGTCCCAGCCGCAACGGTCGGTGCAGATGGCGGAGTGTTGAGGAGCGGGGTTGCTCAGCTGCGCTCTGAAATGAAATCCAGTTTTATGTTCTCACGAGCGCGGTTGCCTTCACGCCCCCGGCATCGGTCCCTGCCACGAGTTACAAATTGGCAGCCAGAGGTGCCTCGCCAACAGAGAGCAATCTCTTTCATTAACAGGACACAGGCCGGGAGAGATCTTGGGCCTCCGGTTCACGGCGCTTCTCCCGACACCCCCAGGCCACACGCCGTTCCCACAGCGGGAGCGAGAGGCCTGCGTTCCTACCGAGGGTGTCCTTGGGAGCGCCAAATCCTCCAAGGACCAGGAGGGGATGCACTAACCCCATCCCTGCGGAGCACAAACAGCCCCAGCCTCTCCTCATCGGACGTTGTGCAGAACCCAGGCCTTTTCTGGGAGCACGCGGCGGCGGGTGCTGTCTCCTCCTGGGTGTCACGCACCCAGGGCAAGCGCGGCCCCCTCCGAGGGGGATCCAGAGCTGCTGCTTTTCCGACCGGGCGACTAAAAGCCCTGACAGCACTCCTCGAGCCAGGGCTGGGGGAAAGCACGCCACCGACTGACACCGCGGGACCTTCCTTCGCACCCTCGAAGCCCTTTCTCCTATTTCTGCGTCACTCCAGCCAAGGCAGCGAACAGAAGCACGGCCAAGAGTCACAAATGCGTTGGCCACCTGCCACAAGGAGGCTGCGGCTGCGGTTGCAGCTGCGGCTGCGGTTGCGGCTGCGGCCGCATCTTGGTCCCTTCTTAGCTCGGCCGAATCAACTTGTTCTTTTTCCCCCACCGGAAAAACACTGTTGAAAGCCAAGAGTATTTGCACCCACAGCCTGAGAGCCACCTGTAGGCCCCGGGGGCCCCCCAGCCTCCCTTAACCCCTTCCCTCCCCAGGAGGAGCTGGGGACGCTCTTGGGGGGGGAGGGGGGCGGAACACAGGGAGCCCCCGCGTTCCTTCCTGGGAGACGCCAAAGAGTCCTTAGTAGCCAACAGCCAGAAGGGACCATGGCGCGGCCACCACGGCAGCTCCCACCGCGTGGGCCCGGGGGCCCCCCGGCACCCCAGCTTTTTCAGACTTTTGTGCTCCCCGAAACCTTCAACCCTCGAGGTAGGGACCAGCCCCGAGCCCAGAGAAGCTCTTGGGGGCAAGAGCGGAGCTCACCGCCGGCCACGGCTCCTCTCTCTCTCTCGTAGGCTCAGCCAACCTGTACCATCTGCCCGGGCAGGAGCAGCCCTTCCCTGCAGCCTGGGCACCCCTGCCAGGGGTGGCACCCCAGGCCCCCCAGGCACCACCAGCAGGTAGGGCACCCCAGTCTGCTCGGGCACCTTTGGCACCCCCGTCACACCCGTCCCCCCGGCAGCTTTCGCACGGGCGTTCAGCAAGCCCGCGGGAGCACCCTTGCCCTCGCCTGGGTGACGCGTACCCACTCCAGCCAATCTGCGGAGAACTTCCCAAATATCTGGGGCCACCTCTCCCGTTTCACCTCCTAGAAGGGAGTCTCCCCCCCAACGTGCAACCCCGTCCCACCGGCACAGCAGCTCACCCCGTCAGGATGCCCCTGCACAGCAGCTCCCCACGCGCCTGGCGCGGAGCTGGGGGATGTCGGCCGTGGGGGATGGCTCGGTGGGTGCCCCTGGAGACTCCCCCCGGCCCAGCATGGCTCCCTCTCACCCACACAGGTCTGCAGATGGCTCCGTGTGGCTGCCTCTTCGACCCCCAGGTCTTCCAGATCCAGTGGACAGCCACCAACCTGCCTCCACCGGCCGGTGCCATGCTCGGCCAAGGCACCGCTTCTCTGCCAGGGGCTGCCCTGGGGGGGCCCTGGGGCTGCGGGGCCCCCCTGGCATGGGCAGCCCCGGGGACTCCCCAGGGCCAGCCACAGTACCTTGCCCCCTACCAACATCTGGCAAGAGCGGTGGCCCCAGCCCCTACGGCGCTGCCCATGTCGATGCCCACCTACCAGCACATCCAGGGGCAGTTGCTGGTGATTGACACCTCCAGCACGGCCACCCCTGCAGGGGCACCCCTGGGCAGCGACGTCCCCCCCAGCCCCTCCGCGGCCCCCCCCAACCAAGACCTTGGGGACACTGCAGGAGACCCCGAAGTGTCTGAGGAGATGCTGCTGCAGGAGGCCCTCAGACTCTTCGGGTGCTCCACGGACGCGGTGGGGGCCAGCCAGGGTGGTCCCAGCAGCAGCCCCGTGCCTGGCCACCCCAGGGGCACCAGCCCAGAGGGGACAGGGGTGGCCCCAGCCTGCCCAGTGCTGCCGACATGCAGCCCCGGCTACCAGCACATCGAGGGGCAGTCGCAGAAGATCAACACCTCCGGCACGGCCACCCCTGCAGGGGCACCCCCGGGCAGTGACGTCCCCCCGGGCAGTGACGTCCCCCCGGGCAGCGATGTCCCCCCCAGCCCCTCCGCTGCCCCCCACAGCCAAGCCCTGGGGGACACGGCAGGCGACCTCGCCGTGTCCGAGGAGGTGCCTCTTGAAGAGGCCCTCAGACTCTTCGGGTGCTCCACCGACGCGGCGGGGGACAGCCAGGATGGTCCCAGCAGCAGCCCCACGCCTGGCCACCCTGGGGGCACCAGCCGAGAGGGGACAGGGGTGGCTCCAGCCTGCCCAGTGATGCCGCTATCCATCCCCGGCTACCAGTACATCGACGGGCAGCTGGAGGAGATAGACACCTCCGGCACGGCCACCCCTGCGGGGCCACCCCCGGGCAGCGACATCCCACCAGGCAGCGACGTCCCCCCCAGCCCCTGCGCTGCCCCTCACACCCAAGCCCTGGGGGACATCGCAGAGCACCTGGCAGTGCCCGATGGGGAGCTTCTTGAAGAGGCCCTCGGGCTCCTTGGGTGCTCCCTGGACACGGTGGGGGCCAGGCAGGACGGTCCCAGAAGCAGCCCCGTGCCTGGGGACACCAAGGGCACCGGCGCAGCCACCCCCGACTGGGACTTCAGCCCTTGGTCGCTGCCGGATGAGCTGCTCACCCTCGACTCCTCCAGCCCCGAGCTCGACGACACCATGCTGAGCCTCGACATATTCAACAGCGTCGGGATGGAGCCCCAGGAGCCGCGGCAGGATGCGGGGATGGACCTGCCACCATCCCCGTCTGCCGCGGCAGAGCAGCCGAGGAAGAGGCAGGCGCAGAGCTCCTTGCCAATGCCACCCAGCAAGCGCAGGGCTCTGGCAGACGACATGGGGGTGTGAGGGGGGATCAGACGGGGCTGAGATGGAGATGGGGGGAGTGGGAGGTGGGAGGGGGGGATCAGACGGGGTTGAGATGGAGATGGGGGAGTGGAGGGTGGGAGGGGAGGGAGGTGGATTGGTTGGGGGGGGCTTGAGGGGGTGGGTGGGTGGTAGGGAGGGTTTAGGGCAGCTTTGTTGGGACCTTTTCTGTCTTTTCGATTAAAAGCTATTTCTCCAGATCTGCTCCGTGCCTGTGTGGGAGAGGGAGGGAGCACGGGGGGGCACTGGGAAACAGCCCCCAAGAGCTGCAAAAGCCCCACTAAGCCCCAGATCCAAGCCAGCGAGGCCCGAGGGGAACCCAGCCACCACCAGGCCCAAGTCACCACCAGAGGGGCAGGCGATGGTGGGGGGGGGGACGGGACGGGAACGGGAATGACTCCCCTGTCCCCTTCCCCAGGGGAAGCAGCCCTTTGGTGGGGAAGCCAGGACAGACAGGTCCCTGCAGGACTCACGGACACGGCCCCACGCAGAAAGCAGCACGCAGCCCCTGGGACAAGGACAGACCTTGGAGGCCGGGGCGGGGGAAACAGAAGAAAAAAAATGAATCTCTAAAATCTCAGCACCGGCCAGCAAGCGCCTGGAAAGCTCACCTCTCCTTATTGCCCATTTCCCATCCCAGCTCCACAACCCAGGAGCAAGGCAGCCCATGGCACCTTCGAGAAGCAGCCTTACCTTGCTGGGTCTGCTTTGCAGAAGGTGCAGGCTGAGGTCCCCCAGCACCGGCGGGTTGGGGGGCGGCTGAGCCCCTTCCTTCGGGCAGTCCCAGGGGTGCCGCTCGCCGCTCCGGACCCCGGCCAGGCGCAGTCCCGTCGGCATCAGCACGGCGCAGCTCCCGGTGCTGCTGCTGCTCAGCGTCTCGCCCCGCGTGCCGACTCGCCCCAAGCACTGGCCTTGCCCCAAAACTGGCCCCTGGAGCGCTGCAACACCACCGCCCGCAGCTCTCGCGGGCCACCGAGAGTCCTCCTCCTCTCGAGCAGAAGGAAAAAGGAAAGAAAAGAAAAGGAAAACCCCAAACCCAAACGTCAAGGAGCCTCCGCGCCGGAGGATGAGCTCTCCTCACCCAAAGCTGCTGCAAAAGCCCTTGGTGCCATCGGGGCCGTGGGGCAGGCGAAGCAGCGCATCCCGCAGGTCGAGGGGCTCGGGCACCCGTTTCGCTGCCGGGACGTTGCCGGCAAGAGGTCTGGCATCTGGAGAGGGGCTGCTGGGCCAGGGCGCCCAGGCACCCGCCCCGCTCCTCCAGCCGCAGCCATGGGTGCTCTCGGGGCTGGAGCAGAGGCCGTAGCGGTCGGCCGTGCCCAAGCCTGTCCCGAGCAGCGGGAAGACTTTCCCGGTGAGGAGCGATCCGGTGAAGGCGTTGCCGAAATCGCCGGGCTTGACGGCGCTGCCGGGCCAGGAGGGTGCCGAGGGGTCCTTGCACAGGAGGAGGGGTGACAACGCCTGGGCGCCTTTCGACTCCGGGGAGCTGCAGAGCAGGGAGTCCCCGAGGCCGGAGGGGAGGGTCGCGGCCACCGCCTGCGTTTTCCAACCCGGCTGGTCCACCAGCTTCTCTGCCGCCTTCCTCTCGACCCTGGGTTTCGTCTTGGAGCCCTTCCCGCAGAGCCGGACCACCCTGATGCTCTCGCCGCCCAGGCGGCTCTGGCGGCCGAGGTCCGCAAAGGCGCTACGGGCGCTCTCCAGGCTCTCGTACTCCACCAGCGCGCAGCACTTGCTCAGCAGCTCCGGGAAGCGCGACGTGTATTTCCGCACATCTGAGGGCAGCTTGCGGCCCGGCCGCAGGATGCGGATGGAGGCGATGGCTCCGAAGGGGCTGAACATCCTCGTGATGGTCTCCACGAAATTCTTCTGGAGCGGCAGCAGCACGTCCTGCTCCGGGGGCAGCAGCTCCCAGGCCAGCAGCAGTTTGCTGGGAGGAATGCTCAGCAGGGACTCGGGGATGGGGACCCGCCGCCTCACTTTGGTGCTCTCCCCGTTCACCTCCAGCAGCTCCGAGAACTGCAGGGCGTAGAGCGTCAGCCGCCAGTCACGCGTCAGGTATTTCACCTGCGGGAGAGAGGGGTGAAACCGCGTCACTGGGAGTCTCCCCCGGGCAGGGACCACCCTAAACCCATCCTCCAGGCAGCCTGCAACCCCATCCCATGAGGTCATGGCAAGGCGATATCCCTCTTTCACGTGAGCATCTTCAGGATTTGCGGGAGAAGGTCCCGTGTGCCCCCAGACCGCGGCAACAAGCCACAGCTTCCCTGTACATCACAGCACCAGTGCTTCCCTGCAGTTTTTTGCTTAAGGGATGATCTCTGCCAAAGCAGCCTTGGGGAACCGCGGGCAGAAGAGGTGAACCCAGCCCTGGGCTTGCTTTGAGGACTCTTCACCTCTTCCCCAGCCACCCTCCCTGCTTGGAGAACTGCCGCAGCCCATGGAAGGCAGAGAGCAGGGCCCAGCTCTGCACCACCAGCGAGTGCTTTGCTTTGCAGGGACACACACAGCCTGAGCAGAGCCTGGACCTCCCCGTCCACCTCACCGCAGACAGCCAGAGCACACCCAGACACCCAGGCATCCTCCACGTGAAGGCCACTTCCCACCCCGGCCGGCCAACGCAACGCGATGCCTACCTTCTTGAAGGACGGCAGCAGTTTGATGCTGACAAAGCCCATCTTCTTCTTCTTCTGAACGTGTTTCGGGAGGAAAGCATCCTTGGCCAGCTTCTCGTCACAGAGCTAGAATTCCACCTGGGACACCATCCTCCTGACCAGCTGCGGGTCGGGGACGCATTTCTCGCAGTCCAAGACATCAGCCCCCAAAACATCGCTCGCAGCGCAGAAGCTCCTGGCAAAGCAGCAGGGACACGGGTGTGAGCTGCTGGCCTTTGGGATGTGCAGCACCGCCTGGTCCCAGCCGCAACGGTCGGTGCAGATGGCGGAGTGTTGAGGAGCGGGGTTGCTCAGCTGCGCTCTGAAATGAAATCCAGTTTTATGTTCTCACGAGCGCGGTTGCCTTCACGCCCCCGGCATCGGTCCCTGCCACGAGTTACAAATTGGCAGCCAGAGGTGCCTCGCCAACAGAGAGCAATCTCTTTCATTAACAGGACACGGGCCGGGAGAGATCTTGGGCCTCCGGTTCACGGCGCTTCTCCCGACTCCCCCAGGCCACACGCCGTTCCCACAGCGGGAGCGAGAGGCCTGCGTTCCTACCGAGGGTGTCCTTGGGAGCGCCAAATCCTCCAAGGACCAGGAGGGGATGCACTAACCCCATCCCTGCGGAGCACAAACAGCCCCAGCCTCTCCTCATCGGACGTTGTGCAGAACCCAGGCCTTTTCTGGGAGCACGCGGCAGCGGGTGCTGTCTCCTCCTGGGTGTCACGCACCCAGGGCAAGCGCGGCCCCCTCTGAGGGGGATCCAGAGCTGCTGCTTTTCCGACCGGGCGACTAAAAGCCCTGACAGCACTCCTCGAGCCAGGGCTGGGGGAAAGCACGCCACCGAGTGACACCGCGGGACCTTCCTTCGCACCCTCGAAGCCCTTTCTCCTATTTCTGCGTCACTCCAGCCAAGGCAGCGAACAGAAGCACGGCCAAGAGTCACAAATGCGTTGGCCACCTGCCACAAGGAGGCTGCGGCTGCGGTTGCAGCTGCGGCTGCGGTTGCGGCTGCGGCCGCATCTTGGTCCCTTCTTAGCTCGGCCGAATCAACTTGTTCTTTTTCCCCCACCGGAAAAACACTGTTGAAAGCCAAGAGTATTTGCACCCACAGCCTGAGAGCCACCTGTAGGCCCCGGGGGCCCCCCAGCCTCCCTTAACCCCTTCCCTCCCCAGGAGGAGCTGGGGACGCTCTTGGGGGGGGAGGGGGGCGGAACACAGGGAGCCCCCGCGTTCCTTCCTGGGAGACGCCAAAGAGTCCTTAGTAGCCAACAGCCAGAAGGGACCATGGCGCGGCCACCCCGGCAGCTCCCACCGCGTGGGCCCGGGGGCCCCCCGGCGCCCCAGCTTTTTCAGACTTTTGTGCTCCCCGAAACCTTCAACCCTCGAGGTAGGGACCAGCCCCGAGCCCAGAGAAGCTCTTGGGGGCAAGAGCGGAGCTCACCGCCGGCCACGGCTCCTCTCTCTCTCTCGTAGGCTCAGCCAACCTGTACCATCTGCCCGGGCAGGAGCAGCCCTTCCCTGCAGCCTGGGCACCCCTGCCAGGGGTGGCACCCCAGGCCCCCCAGGCACCACCAGCAGGTAGGGCACCCCAGTCTGCTCGGGCACCTTTGGCACCCCCGTCACACCCGTCCCCCCGGCAGCTTTCGCACGGGCGTTCAGCAAGCCCGCGGGAGCACCCTTGCCCTCGCCTGGGTGACGCGTACCCACTCCAGCCAATCTGCGGAGAACTTCCCAAATATCTGGGGCCACCTCTCCCGTTTCACCTCCTAGAAGGGAGTCTCCCCCCCAACGTGCAACCCCGTCCCACCGGCACAGCAGCTCACCCCGTCAGGATGCCCCTGCACAGCAGCTCCCCACGCGCCTGGCGCGGAGCTGGGGGATGTCGGCCGTGGGGGATGGCTCGGTGGGTGCCCCTGGAGACTCCCCCCGGCCCAGCATGGCTCCCTCTCACCCACACAGGTCTGCAGATGGCTCCGTGTGGCTGCCTCTTCGACCCCCAGGTCTTCCAGATCCAGTGGACAGCCACCAACCTGCCTCCACCGGCCGGTGCCATGCTCGGCCAAGGCACCGCTTCTCTGCCAGGGGCTGCCCTGGGGGGGCCCTGGGGCTGCGGGGCCCCCCTGGCATGGGCAGCCCCGGGGACTCCCCAGGGCCAGCCACAGTACCTTGCCCCCTACCAACATCTGGCAAGAGCGGTGGCCCCAGCCCCTACGGCGCTGCCCATGTCGATGCCCACCTACCAGCACATCCAGGGGCAGTTGCTGGTGATTGACACCTCCAGCACGGCCACCCCTGCAGGGGCACCCCTGGGCAGCGACGTCCCCCCCCAGCCCCTCCGCGGCCCCCCCCAACCAAGACCTTGGGGACACTGCAGGAGACCCCGAAGTGTCTGAGGAGATGCTGCTGCAGGAGGCCCTCAGACTCTTCGGGTGCTCCACGGACGCGGTGGGGGCCAGCCAGGGTGGTCCCAGCAGCAGCCCCGTGCCTGGCCACCCCAGGGGCACCAGCCCAGAGGGGACAGGGGTGGCCCCAGCCTGCCCAGTGCTGCCGACATGCAGCCCCGGCTACCAGCACATCGAGGGGCAGTCGCAGAAGATCAACACCTCCGGCACGGCCACCCCTGCAGGGGCACCCCCGGGCAGTGACGTCCCCCCGGGCAGTGACGTCCCCCCGGGCAGCGATGTCCCCCCCAGCCCCTCTGCTGCCCCCCACAGCCAAGCCCTGGGGGACACGGCAGGCGACCTCGCCGTGTCCGAGGAGGTGCCTCTTGAAGAGGCCCTCAGACTCTTCGGGTGCTCCACCGACGCGGCGGGGGACAGCCAGGATGGTCCCAGCAGCAGCCCCACGCCTGGCCACCCTGGGGGCACCAGCCGAGAGGGGACAGGGGTGGCTCCAGCCTGCCCAGTGATGCCGCTATCCATCCCCGGCTACCAGTACATCGACGGGCAGCTGGAGGAGATAGACACCTCCGGCACGGCCACCCCTGCGGGGCCACCCCCGGGCAGCGACATCCCACCAGGCAGCGACGTCCCCCCCAGCCCCTGCGCTGCCCCTCACACCCAAGCCCTGGGGGACATCGCAGAGCACCTGGCAGTGCCCGATGGGGAGCTTCTTGAAGAGGCCCTCGGGCTCCTTGGGTGCTCCCTGGACACGGTGGGGGCCAGGCAGGACGGTCCCAGAAGCAGCCCCGTGCCTGGGGACACCAAGGGCACCGGCGCAGCCACCCCCGACTGGGACTTCAGCCCTTGGTCGCTGCCGGATGAGCTGCTCACCCTCGACTCCTCCAGCCCCGAGCTCGACGACACCATGCTGAGCCTCGACATATTCAACAGCGTCGGGATGGAGCCCCAGGAGCCGCGGCAGGATGCGGGGATGGACCTGCCACCATCCCCGTCTGCTGCGGCAGAGCAGCCGAGGAAGAGGCAGGCGCAGAGCTCCTTGCCAATGCCACCCAGCAAGCGCAGGGCTCTGGCAGACGACATGGGGGTGTGAGGGGGGATCAGACGGGGCTGAGATGGAGATGGGGGGAGTGGGAGGTGGGAGGGGGGGATCAGACGGGGTTGAGATGGAGATGGGGGAGTGGAGGGTGGGAGGGGAGGGAGGTGGATTGGTTGGGGGGGGCTTGAGGGGGTGGGTGGGTGGTAGGGAGGGTTTAGGGCAGCTTTGTTGGGACCTTTTCTGTTGTCTTTTCGATTAAAAGCTATTTCTCCAGATCTGCTCCGTGCCTGTGTGGGAGAGGGAGGGAGCACGGGGGGGCACTGGGAAACAGCCCCCAAGAGCTGCAAAAGCCCCACTAAGCCCCAGATCCGAGCCAGCGAGGCCCGAGGGGAACCCAGCCACCACCAGGCCCAAGTCACCACCAGAGGGGCAGGCGATGGTGGGGGGGGGGACGGGACGGGAACGGGAACGACTCCCCTGTCCCCTTCCCCAGGGGAAGCAGCCCTTTGGTGGGGAAGCCAGGACAGACAGGTCCCTGCAGGACTCACGGACACGGCCCCACGCAGAAAGCAGCACGCAGCCCCTGGGACAAGGACAGACCTTGGAGGCCGGGGCGGGGGAAACAGAAGAAAAAAAATGAATCTCTAAAATCTCAGCACCGGCCAGCAAGCGCCTGGAAAGCTCACCTCTCCTTATTGCCCATTTCCCATCCCAGCTCCACAACCCAGGAGCAAGGCAGCCCATGGCACCTTCGAGAAGCAGCCTCACCTTGCTGGGTCTGCTTTGCAGAAGGTGCAGGCTGAGGTCCCCCAGCACCGGCGGGTTGGGGGGCGGCTGAGCCCCTTCCTTCGGGCAGTCCCAGGGGTGCCGCTCGCCGCTCCGGACCCCGGCCAGGCGCAGTCCCGTCGGCATCAGCACGGCGCAGCTCCCGGTGCTGCTGCTGCTCAGCGTCTCGCCCCGCGTGCCGACTCGCCCCAAGCACTGGCCTTGCCCCAAAACTGGCCCCTGGAGCGCTGCAACACCACCGCCCGCAGCTCTCGCGGGCCACCGAGAGTCCTCCTCCTCTCGAGCAGAAGGAAAAAGGAAAGAAAAGAAAAGGAAAACCCCAAACCCAAACGTCAAGGAGCCTCCGCGCCGGAGGATGAGCTCTCCTCACCCAAAGCTGCTGCAAAAGCCCTTGGTGCCATCGGGGCCGTGGGGCAGGCGAAGCAGCGCATCCCGCAGGTCGAGGGGCTCGGGCACCCGTTTCGCTGCCGGGACGTTGCCGGCAAGAGGTCTGGCATCTGGAGAGGGGCTGCTGGGCCAGGGCGCCCAGGCACCCGCCCCGCTCCTCCAGCCGCAGCCATGGGTGCTCTCGGGGCTGGAGCAGAGGCCGTAGCGGTCGGCCGTGCCCAAGCCTGTCCCGAGCAGCGGGAAGACTTTCCCGGTGAGGAGCGATCCGGTGAAGGCGTTGCCGAAATCGCCGGGCTTGACGGCGCTGCCGGGCCAGGAGGGTGCCGAGGGGTCCTTGCACAGGAGGAGGGGTGACAACGCCTGGGCGCCTTTCGACTCCGGGGAGCTGCAGAGCAGGGAGTCCCCGAGGCCGGAGGGGAGGGTCGCGGCCACCGCCTGCGTTTTCCAACCCGGCTGGTCCACCAGCTTCTCTGCCGCCTTCCTCTCGACCCTGGGTTTCGTCTTGGAGCCCTTCCCGCAGAGCCGGACCACCCTGATGCTCTCGCCGCCCAGGCGGCTCTGGCGGCCGAGGTCCGCAAAGGCGCTACGGGCGCTCTCCAGGCTCTCGTACTCCACCAGCGCGCAGCACTTGCTCAGCAGCTCCGGGAAGCGCGACGTGTATTTCCGCACATCTGAGGGCAGCTTGCGGCCCGGCCGCAGGATGCGGATGGAGGCGATGGCTCCGAAGGGGCTGAACATCCTCGTGATGGTCTCCACGAAATTCTTCTGGAGCGGCAGCAGCACGTCCTGCTCCGGGGGCAGCAGCTCCCAGGCCAGCAGCAGTTTGCTGGGAGGAATGCTCAGCAGGGACTCGGGGATGGGGACCCGCCGCCTCACTTTGGTGCTCTCCCCGTTCACCTCCAGCAGCTCCGAGAACTGCAGGGCGTAGAGCGTCAGCCGCCAGTCACGCGTCAGGTATTTCACCTGCGGGAGAGAGGGGTGAAACCGCGTCACTGGGAGTCTCCCCCGGGCAGGGACCACCCTAAACCCATCCTCCAGGCAGCCTGCAACCCCATCCCATGAGGTCATGGCAAGGCGATATCCCTCTTTCACGTGAGCATCTTCAGGATTTGCGGGAGAAGGTCCCGTGTGCCCCCAGACCGCGGCAACAAGCCACAGCTTCCCTGTACATCACAGCACCAGTGCTTCCCTGCAGTTTTTTGCTTAAGGGATGATCTCTGCCAAAGCAGCCTTGGGGAACCGCGGGCAGAAGAGGTGAACCCAGCCCTGGGCTTGCTTTGAGGACTCTTCACCTCTTCCCCAGCCACCCTCCCTGCTTGGAGAACTGCCGCAGCCCATGGAAGGCAGAGAGCAGGGCCCAGCTCTGCACCACCAGCGAGTGCTTTGCTTTGCAGGGACACACACAGCCTGAGCAGAGC
Source organism: Astur gentilis (assembly GCF_929443795.1). Classification (NCBI taxonomy): domain Eukaryota; kingdom Metazoa; phylum Chordata; class Aves; order Accipitriformes; family Accipitridae; genus Astur; species Astur gentilis. The sequence goes on along the minus strand of NC_064887.1, from coordinate 38,787,527 downwards.
CTGGACCTCCCCGTCCACCTCACCGCAGACAGCCAGAGCACACCCAGACACCCAGGCATCCTCCACGTGAAGGCCACTTCCCACCCCGGCCGGCCAACGCAACGCGATGCCTACCTTCTTGAAGGACGGCAGCAGTTTGATGCTGACAAAGCCCATCTTCTTCTTCTTCTGAACGTGTTTCGGGAGGAAAGCATCCTTGGCCAGCTTCTCGTCACAGAGCTAGAATTCCACCTGGGACACCATCCTCCTGACCAGCTGCGGGTCGGGGACGCATTTCTCGCAGTCCAAGACATCAGCCCCCAAAACATCGCTCGCAGCGCAGAAGCTCCTGGCAAAGCAGCAGGGACACGGGTGTGAGCTGCTGGCCTTTGGGATGTGCAGCACCGCCTGGTCCCAGCCGCAACGGTCGGTGCAGATGGCGGAGTGTTGAGGAGCGGGGTTGCTCAGCTGCGCTCTGAAATGAAATCCAGTTTTATGTTCTCACGAGCGCGGTTGCCTTCACGCCCCCGGCATCGGTCCCTGCCACGAGTTACAAACTGGAAGCCAGAGGTGCCTCGCCAACAGAGAGCAATCTCTTTCATTAACAGGATCCAGGCCGAGAGAGATCTTGGGCCTCCGGTTCACGGCGCTTCTCCCGACTCCCCCAGGCCACACGCCGTTCCCACAGCGGGAGCGAGAGGCCTGCGTTCCTACCGAGGGTGTCCTTGGGAGCGCCAAATCCTCCAAGGACCAGGAGGGGATGCACTAACCCCATCCCTGCGGAGCACAAACAGCCCCAGCCTCTCCTCATCGGACGTTGTGCAGAACCCAGGCCTTTTCTGGGAGCACGCGGCGGCGGATGCTGTCTCCTCCTGGGTGTCACGCACCCAGGGCAAGCGCGGCCCCCTCCGAGGGGGATCCAGAGCTGCTGCTTTTCCGACCGGGCGACTAAAAGCCCTGACAGCACTCCTCGAGCCAGGGCTGGGGGAAAGCACGCCACCGACTGACACCGCGGGACCTTCCTTCGCACCCTCGAAGCCCTTTCTCCTATTTCTGCGTCACTCCAGCCAAGGCAGCGAACAGAAGCACGGCCAAGAGTCACAAATGCGTTGGCCACCTGCCACAAGGAGGCTGCGGCTGCGGTTGCAGCTGCGGCTGCGTTTGCGGCTGCGGCCGCATCTTGGTCCCTTCTTAGCTCGGCCGAATCAACTTGTTCTTTTTCCCCCACCGGAAAAACACTGTTGAAAGCCAAGAGTATTTGCACCCACAGCCTGAGAGCCACCTGTAGGCCCCGGGGGCCCCCCAGCCTCCCTTAACCCCTTCCCTCCCCAGGAGGAGCTGGGGACGCTCTTGGGGGGGGAGGGGGGCGGAACACAGGGAGCCCCCGCGTTCCTTCCTGGGAGACGCCAAAGAGTCCTTAGTAGCCAACAGCCAGAAGGGACCATGGCGCGGCCACCACGGCAGCTCCCACCGCGTGGGCCCGGGGGCCCCCCGGCGCCCCAGCTTTTTCAGACTTTTGTGCTCCCCGAAACCTTCAACCCTCGAGGTAGGGACCAGCCCCGAGCCCAGAGAAGCTCTTGGGGGCAAGAGCGGAGCTCACCGCCGGCCACGGCTCCTCTCTCTCTCTCGTAGGCTCAGCCAACCTGTACCATCTGCCCGGGCAGGAGCAGCCCTTCCCTGCAGCCTGGGCACCCCTGCCAGGGGTGGCACCCCAGGCCCCCCAGGCACCACCAGCAGGTAGGGCACCCCAGTCTGCTCGGGCACCTTTGGCACCCCCGTCACACCCGTCCCCCCGGCAGCTTTCGCACGGGCGTTCAGCAAGCCCGCGGGAGCACCCTTGCCCTCGCCTGGGTGACGCGTACCCACTCCAGCCAATCTGCGGAGAACTTCCCAAATATCTGGGGCCACCTCTCCCGTTTCACCTCCTAGAAGGGAGTCTCCCCCCCAACGTGCAACCCCGTCCCACCGGCACAGCAGCTCACCCCGTCAGGATGCCCCTGCACAGCAGCTCCCCACGCGCCTGGCGCGGAGCTGGGGGATGTCGGCCGTGGGGGATGGCTCGGTGGGTGCCCCTGGAGACTCCCCCCGGCCCAGCATGGCTCCCTCTCACCCACACAGGTCTGCAGATGGCTCCGTGTGGCTGCCTCTTCGACCCCCAGGTCTTCCAGATCCAGTGGACAGCCACCAACCTGCCTCCACCGGCCGGTGCCATGCTCGGCCAAGGCACCGCTTCTCTGCCAGGGGCTGCCCTGGGGGGGCCCTGGGGCTGCGGGGCCCCCCTGGCCTGGGCAGCCCCGGGGACTCCCCAGGGCCAGCCACAGTACCTTGCCCCCTACCAACATCTGGCAAGAGCGGTGGCCCCAGCCCCTACGGCGCTGCCCATGTCGATGCCCACCTACCAGCACATCCAGGGGCAGTTGCTGGTGATTGACACCTCCAGCACGGCCACCCCTGCAGGGGCACCCCTGGGCAGCGACGTCCCCCCCAGCCCCTCCGCTGCCCCCCCCAACCAAGACCTTGGGGACACTGCAGGAGACCCCGAAGTGTCTGAGGAGATGCTGCTGCAGGAGGCCCTCAGACTCTTCGGGTGCTCCACGGACGCGGTGGGGGCCAGCCAGGGTGGTCCCAGCAGCAGCCCCGTGCCTGGCCACCCCAGGGGCACCAGCCCAGAGGGGACAGGGGTGGCCCCAGCCTGCCCAGTGCTGCCGACATGCAGCCCCGGCTACCAGCACATCGAGGGGCAGTCGCAGAAGATCAACACCTCCGGCACGGCCACCCCTGCAGGGGCACCCCCGGGCAGTGACGTCCCCCCGGGCAGTGACGTCCCCCCGGGCAGCGATGTCCCCCCCAGCCCCTCTGCTGCCCCCCACAGCCAAGCCCTGGGGGACACGGCAGGCGACCTCGCCGTGTCCGAGGAGGTGCCTCTTGAAGAGGCCCTCAGACTCTTCGGGTGCTCCACCGACGCGGCGGGGGACAGCCAGGATGGTCCCAGCAGCAGCCCCACGCCTGGCCACCCTGGGGGCACCAGCCGAGAGGGGACAGGGGTGGCTCCAGCCTGCCCAGTGATGCCGCTATCCATCCCCGGCTACCAGTACATCGACGGGCAGCTGGAGGAGATAGACACCTCCGGCACGGCCACCCCTGCGGGGCCACCCCCGGGCAGCGACATCCCACCAGGCAGCGACGTCCCCCCCAGCCCCTGCGCTGCCCCTCACACCCAAGCCCTGGGGGACATCGCAGAGCACCTGGCAGTGCCCGATGGGGAGCTTCTTGAAGAGGCCCTCGGGCTCCTTGGGTGCTCCCTGGACACGGTGGGGGCCAGGCAGGACGGTCCCAGAAGCAGCCCCGTGCCTGGGGACACCAAGGGCACCGGCGCAGCCACCCCCGACTGGGACTTCAGCCCTTGGTCGCTGCCGGATGAGCTGCTCACCCTCGACTCCTCCAGCCCCGAGCTCGACGACACCATGCTGAGCCTCGACATATTCAACAGCGTCGGGATGGAGCCCCAGGAGCCGCGGCAGGATGCGGGGATGGACCTGCCACCATCCCCGTCTGCCGCGGCAGAGCAGCCGAGGAAGAGGCAGGCGCAGAGCTCCTTGCCAATGCCACCCAGCAAGCGCAGGGCTCTGGCAGACGACATGGGGGTGTGAGGGGGGATCAGACGGGGCTGAGATGGAGATGGGGGGAGTGGGAGGTGGGAGGGGGGGATCAGACGGGGTTGAGATGGAGATGGGGGAGTGGAGGGTGGGAGGGGAGGGAGGTGGATTGGTTGGGGGGGGCTTGAGGGGGTGGGTGGGTGGTAGGGAGGGTTTAGGGCAGCTTTGTTGGGACCTTTTCTGTTGTCTTTTCGATTAAAAGCTATTTCTCCAGATCTGCTCCGTGCCTGTGTGGGAGAGGGAGGGAGCACGGGGGGGCACTGGGAAACAGCCCCCAAGAGCTGCAAAAGCCCCACTAAGCCCCAGATCCGAGCCAGCGAGGCCCGAGGGGAACCCAGCCACCACCAGGCCCAAGTCACCACCAGAGGGGCAGGCGATGGTGGGGGGGGGGACGGGACGGGAACGGGAACGACTCCCCTGTCCCCTTCCCCAGGGGAAGCAGCCCTTTGGTGGGGAAGCCAGGACAGACAGGTCCCTGCAGGACTCACGGACACGGCCCCACGCAGAAAGCAGCACGCAGCCCCTGGGACAAGGACAGACCTTGGAGGCCGGGGCGGGGGAAACAGAAGAAAAAAAATGAATCTCTAAAATCTCAGCACCGGCCAGCAAGCGCCTGGAAAGCTCACCTCTCCTTATTGCCCATTTCCCATCCCAGCTCCACAACCCAGGAGCAAGGCAGCCCATGGCACCTTCGAGAAGCAGCCTCACCTTGCTGGGTCTGCTTTGCAGAAGGTGCAGGCTGAGGTCCCCCAGCACCGGCGGGTTGGGGGGCGGCTGAGCCCCTTCCTTCGGGCAGTCCCAGGGGTGCCGCTCGCCGCTCCGGACCCCGGGCAGGCGCAGTCCCGTCGGCATCAGCACGGCGCAGCTCCCGGTGCTGCTGCTGCTCAGCGTCTCGCCCCGCGTGCCGACTCGCCCCAAGCACTGGCCTTGCCCCAAAACTGGCCCCTGGAGCGCTGCAACACCACCGCCCGCAGCTCTCGCGGGCCACCGAGAGTCCTCCTCCTCTCGAGCAGAAGGAAAAAGGAAAGAAAAGAAAAGGAAAACCCCAAACCCAAACGTCAAGGAGCCTCCGCGCCGGAGGATGAGCTCTCCTCACCCAAAGCTGCTGCAAAAGCCCTTGGTGCCATCGGGGCCGTGGGGCAGGCGAAGCAGCGCATCCCGCAGGTCGAGGGGCTCGGGCACCCGTTTCGCTGCCGGGACGTTGCCGGCAAGAGGTCTGGCATCTGGAGAGGGGCTGCTGGGCCAGGGCGCCCAGGCACCCGCCCCGCTCCTCCAGCCGCAGCCATGGGTGCTCTCGGGGCTGGAGCAGAGGCCGTAGCGGTCGGCCGTGCCCAAGCCTGTCCCGAGCAGCGGGAAGACTTTCCTGGTGAGGAGCGATCCGGTGAAGGCGTTGCCGAAATCGCCGGGCTTGACGGCGCTGCCGGGCCAGGAGGGTGCCGAGGGGTCCTTGCACAGGAGGAGGGGTGACAACGCCTGGGCGCCTTTCGACTCCGGGGAGCTGCAGAGCAGGGAGTCCCCGAGGCCGGAGGGGAGGGTCGCGGCCACCGCCTGCGTTTTCCAACCCGGCTGGTCCACCAGCTTCTCTGCCGCCTTCCTCTCGACCCTGGGTTTCGTCTTGGAGCCCTTCCCGCAGAGCCGGACCACCCTGATGCTCTCGCCGCCCAGGTGGCTCTGGCGGCCGAGGTCCGCAAAGGCGCTACGGGCGCTCTCCAGGCTCTCGTACTCCACCAGCGCGCAGCACTTGCTCAGCAGCTCCGGGAAGCGCGACGTGTATTTCCGCACATCTGAGGGCAGCTTGCGGCCCGGCCGCAGGATGCGGATGGAGGCGATGGCTCCGAAGGGGCTGAACATCCTCGTGATGGTCTCCACGAAATTCTTCTGGAGCGGCAGCAGCACGTCCTGCTCCGGGGGCAGCAGCTCCCAGGCCAGCAGCAGTTTGCTGGGAGGAATGCTCAGCAGGGACTCGGGGATGGGGACCCGCCGCCTCACTTTGGTGCTCTCCCCGTTCACCTCCAGCAGCTCCGAGAACTGCAGGGCGTAGAGCGTCAGCCGCCAGTCACGCGTCAGGTATTTCACCTGCGGGAGAGAGGGGTGAAACCGCGTCACTGGGAGTCTCCCCCGGGCAGGGACCACCCTAAACCCATCCTCCAGGCAGCCTGCAACCCCATCCCATGAGGTCATGGCAAGGCGATATCCCTCTTTCACGTGAGCATCTTCAGGATTTGCGGGAGAAGGTCCCGTGTGCCCCCAGACCGCGGCAACAAGCCACAGCTTCCCTGTACATCACAGCACCAGTGCTTCCCTGCAGTTTTTTGCTTAAGGGATGATCTCTGCCAAAGCAGCCTTGGGGAACCGCGGGCAGAAGAGGTGAACCCAGCCCTGGGCTTGCTTTGAGGACTCTTCACCTCTTCCCCAGCCACCCTCCCTGCTTGGAGAACTGCCGCAGCCCACGGAAGGCAGAGAGCAGGGCCCAGCTCTGCACCACCAGCGAGTGCTTTGCTTTGCAGGGACACACACAGCCTGAGCAGAGCCTGGACCTCCCCGTCCACCTCACCGCAGACAGCCAGAGCACACCCAGACACCCAGGCATCCTCCACGTGAAGGCCACTTCCCACCCCGGCCGGCCAACGCAACGCGATGCCTACCTTCTTGAAGGACGGCAGCAGTTTGATGCTGACAAAGCCCATCTTCTTCTTCTTCTGAACGTGTTTCGGGAGGAAAGCATCCTTGGCCAGCTTCTCGTCACAGAGCTAGAATTCCACCTGGGACACCATCCTCCTGACCAGCTGCGGGTCGGGGACGCATTTCTCGCAGTCCAAGACATCAGCCCCCAAAACATCGCTCGCAGCGCAGAAGCTCCTGGCAAAGCAGCAGGGACACGGGTGTGAGCTGCTGGCCTTTGGGATGTGCAGCACCGCCTGGTCCCAGCCGCAACGGTCGGTGCAGATGGCGGAGTGTTGAGGAGCGGGGTTGCTCAGCTGCGCTCTGAAATGAAATCCAGTTTTATGTTCTCACGAGCGCGGTTGCCTTCACGCCCCCGGCATCGGTCCCTGCCACGAGTTACAAACTGGAAGCCAGAGGTGCCTCGCCAACAGAGAGCAATCTCTTTCATTAACAGGATCCAGGCCGAGAGAGATCTTGGGCCTCCGGTTCACGGCGCTTCTCCCGACTACCCCAGGCCACACGCCGTTCCCACAGCGGGAGCGAGAGGCCTGCGTTCCTACCGAGGGTGTCCTTGGGAGCGCCAAATCCTCCAAGGACCAGGAGGGGATGCACTAACCCCATCCCTGCGGAGCACAAACAGCCCCAGCCTCTCCTCATCGGACGTTGTGCAGAACCCAGGCCTTTTCTGGGAGCACGCGGCAGCGGGTGCTGTCTCCTCCTGGGTGTCACGCACCCAGGGCAAGCGCGGCCCCCTCCGAGGGGGATCCAGAGCTGCTGCTTTTCCGACCGGGCGACTAAAAGCCCTGACAGCACTCCTCGAGCCAGGGCTGGGGGAAAGCACGCCACCGACTGACACCGCGGGACCTTCCTTCGCACCCTCGAAGCCCTTTCTCCTATTTCTGCGTCACTCCAGCCAAGGCAGCGAACAGAAGCACGGCCAAGAGTCACAAATGCGTTGGCCACCTGCCACAAGGAGGCTGCGGCTGCGGTTGCAGCTGCGGCTGCGTTTGCGGCTGCGGCCGCATCTTGGTCCCTTCTTAGCTCGGCCGAATCAACTTGTTCTTTTTCCCCCACCGGAAAAACACTGTTGAAAGCCAAGAGTATTTGCACCCACAGCCTGAGAGCCACCTGCCTTAACCCCTTCCCTCCCCCAGGAGGAGCTGGGGACGCTCTTGGGGGGGGAGGGGGGCGGAACACAGGGAGCCCCCGCGTTCCTTCCTGGGAGACGCCAAAGAGTCCTTAGTAGCCAACAGCCAGAAGGGACCATGGCGCGGCCACCACGGCAGCTCCCACCGCGTGGGCCCGGGGGCCCCCCCCGGCGCCCCAGCTTTTTCAGACTTTTGTGCTCCCCGAAACCTTCAACCCTCGAGGTAGGGACCAGCCCCGAGCCCAGAGAAGCTCTTGGGGGCAAGAGCGGAGCTCACCGCCGGCCACGGCTCCTCTCTCTCTCTCGTAGGCTCAGCCAACCTGTACCATCTGCCCGGGCAGGAGCAGCCCTTCCCTGCAGCCTGGGCACCCCTGCCAGGGGTGGCACCCCAGGCCCCCCAGGCACCACCAGCAGGTAGGGCACCCCAGTCTGCTCGGGCACCTTTGGCACCCCCGTCACACCCGTCCCCCCGGCAGCTTTCGCACGGGCGTTCAGCAAGCCCGCGGGAGCACCCCTTGCCCTCGCCTGGGTGACGCGTACCCCACTCCAGCCAATCTGCGGAGAACTTCCCAAATATCTGGGGCCACCTCTCCCGTTTCACCTCCTAGAAGGGGAGTCCTCCCCCCCAACGTGCAACCCCGTCCCACCGGCACAGCAGCTCACCCCGTCAGGATGCCCCTGCACAGCAGCTCCCACGCGCCTGGCGCGGAGCTGGGGGATGTCGGCCGTGGGGGGATGGCTCGGTGGGTGCCCCTGGAGACTCCCCCCGGCCCAGCATGGCTCCCTCTCACCCACACAGGTCTGCAGATGGCTCCGTGTGGCTGCCTCTTCGACCCCCAGGTCTTCCAGATCCAGTGGACAGCCACCAACCTGCCTCCACCGGCCGGTGCCATGCTCGGCCAAGGCACCGCTTCTCTGCCAGGGGCTGCCCTGGGGGGGCCCTGGGGCTGCGGGGCCCCCCTGGCCTGGGCAGCCCCCGGGGGACTCCCCAGGGCCCAGCCACAGTACCTTGCCCCCTACCAACATCTGGCAAGAGCGGTGGCCCCAGCCCCTACGGCGCTGCCCATGTCGATGCCCACCTACCAGCACATCCAGGGCAGTTGCTGGTGATTGACACCTCCAGCACGGCCACCCTGCAGGGCACCCCTGGGCAGCGACGTCCCCCCCAGCCCCTCCGCTGCCCCCCCCAACCAAGACCTTGGGGGACACTGCAGAGAGACCCCGAAGTGTCTGAGGAGATGCTGCTGCAGGAGGCCCTCAGACTCTTCGGGTGCTCCACGGACGCGGTGGGGGCCAGCCAGGGTGGTCCCAGCAGCAGCCCCGTGCCTGGCCACCCCCAGGGGCACCAGCCCAGCGGGGACAGGGGTGGCCCCAGCCTGCCCAGTGCTGCCGACATGCAGCCCCGGCTACCAGCACATCGAGGGGCAGTCGCAGAAGATCAACACCTCCGGGCACGGCCACCCCTGCAGGGGCACCCCCGGGCAGTGACGTCCCCCCGGGCAGTGACGTCCCCCCGGGCAGCGATGTCCCCCCCAGCCCCTCTGCTGCCCCCCACAGCCAAGCCCTGGGGGACACGGCAGGCGACCTCGCCGTGTCCGAGGAGGTGGCCTCTTGAAGAGGCCCTCAGACTCTTCGGGTGCTCCACCGACGCGGCGGGGGACAGCCAGGATGGTCCCAGCAGCAGCCCCCACGCCTGGCCACCCTGGGGGCACCAAGCCGAGAGGGGACAGGGGTGGCTCCAGCCTGCCCAGTGATGCCGCTATCCATCCCCGGCTACCAGTACATCGACGGGCAGCTGGAGGAGATAGACACCCTCCGGCACGGCCACCCCTGCGGGGCCACCCCCCGGGCAGCGACATCCCACCAGGCAGCGACGTCCCCCCAGCCCCTGCGCTGCCCCTCACACCCAAGCCCTGGGGGACATCGCAGAGCACCTGGCAGTGCCCCGATGGGGAGCTTCTTGAAGAGGCCCTCGGGCTCCTTGGGTGCTCCCTGGACACGGTGGGGGCCAGGCAGGACGGTCCCAGAAGCAGCCCCGTGCCTGGGGACACCAAGGGCACCGGCGCAGCCACCCCCGACTGGGACTTCAGCCCTTGGTCGCTGCCGGATGAGCTGCTCACCCTCGACTCCTCCAGCCCCGAGCTCGACGACACCATGCTGAGCCTCGACATATTCAACAGCGTCGGGATGGGAGCCCCAGGAGCCGCGGCAGGATGCGGGGATGGACCTGCCACCATCCCCGTCTGCCGCGGCAGAGCAGCCGAGGAAGAGGCAGGCGCAGAGCTCCTTGCCAATGCCACCCAGCAAGCGCAGGGCTCTGGCAGACGACATGGGGGTGTGAGGGGGGATCAGACGGGGCTGAGATGGAGATGGGGGGAGTGGGAGGTGGGAGGGGGGGATCAGACGGGGTTGAGATGGAGATGGGGGAGTGGAGGGGTGGGAGGGGAGGGAGGTGGATGGTTGGGGGGGGCTTGAGGGGGTGGGTGGGTGGTAGGGAGGGTTTAGGGCAGCTTTGTTGGGACCTTTTCTGTTGTCTTTTCGATTAAAAGCTATTTCTCCAGATCTGCTCCGTGCCTGTGTGGGAGAGGGAGGGAGCACGGGGGGGGCACTGGGAAACAGCCCCCAAGAGCTGCAAAAGCCCCACTAAGCCCCAGATCCGAGCCAGCGAGGCCCGAGGGGAACCCAGCCACCACCAGGCCCAAGTCACCACCAGAGGGGCAGGCGATGGTGGGGGGGGGGGACGGGACGGGAACGGGAACGACTCCCCTGTCCCCTTCCCCAGGGGAAGCAGCCCTTTGGTGGGGAAGCCAGGACAGACAGGTCCCTGCAGGACTCACGGACACGGCCCCCACGCAGAAAGCAGCACGCAGCCCCTGGGGACAAGGACAGACCTTGGAGGCCGGGGCGGGGGAAACAGAAGAAAAAAAATGAATCTCTAAAATCTCAGCACCGGCCAGCAAGCGCCTGGAAAGCTCACCTCTCCTTATTGCCCATTTCCCATCCCAGCTCCACAACCCAGGAGCAAGGCAGCCCATGGCACCTTCGAGAAGCAGCCTCACCTTGCTGGGTCTGCTTTGCAGAAGGTGCAGGCTGAGGTCCCCCAGCACCGGCGGGTTGGGGGGCGGCTGAGCCCCTTCCTTCGGGCAGTCCCAGGGGTGCCGCTCGCCGCTCCGGACCCCGGGCAGGCGCAGTCCCGTCGGCATCAGCACGGCGGCAGCTCCCGGTGCTGCTGCTGCTCAGCGTCTCGCCCCGCGTGCCGACTCGCCCCAAGCACTGGCCTTGCCCCCAAAACTGGCCCCTGGAGCGCTGCAACACCACCGCCCGCAGCTCTCGCGGGCCACCGAGAGTCCTCCCTCCTCTCGAGCAGAAGGAAAAAAGGAAAGAAAAGAAAAGGAAAACCCCAAACCCAACGTCAAGGAGCCTCCGCGCCGGAGGATGAGCTCTCCTCACCCAAAGCTGCTGCAAAAGCCCTTGGTGCCATCGGGGCCGTGGGGCAGGCGAAGCAGCGCATCCCGCAGGTCGAGGGGCTCGGGCACCCGTTCGCTGCCGGGACGTTGCCGGCAAGAGGTCTGGCATCTGGAGAGGGGCTGCTGGGCCAGGGCGCCCAGGCACCCGCCCCGCTCCTCCAGCCGCAGCCTGGGGTGCTCTCGGGGCTGGAGCAGAGGCCGTAGCGGTCGGCCGTGCCCAAGCCTGTCCCGAGCAGCGGGAAGACTTTCCTGGTGAGGAGCGATCCGGTGAAGGCGTTGCCGAAATCGCCGGGCTTGACGGCGCTGCCGGGCCAGGAGGGTGCCGAGGGGTCCTTGCACAGGAGGAGGGGTGACAACGCCTGGGCGCCTTTCGACTCCGGGGAGCTGCAGAGCAGGGAGTCCCCGAGGCCGGAGGGGAGGGTCGCGGCCACCGCCTGCGTTTTCCAACCCGGCTGGTCCACCAGCTTCTCTGCCGCCTTCCTCTCGACCCTGGGTTTCGTCTTGGAGCCCTTCCCGCAGAGCCGGACCACCCTGATGCTCTCGCCGCCCAGGCGGCTCTGGCGGCCGAGGTCCGCAAAGGCGCTACGGGCGCTCTCCAGGCTCTCGTACTCCACCAGCGCGCAGCACTTGCTCAGCAGCTCCGGGAAGCGCGACGTGTATTTCCGCACATCTGAGGGCAGCTTGCGGCCCGGCCGCAGGATGCGGATGGAGGCGATGGCTCCGAAGGGGCTGAACATCCTCGTGATGGTCTCCACGAAATTCTTCTGGAGCGGCAGCAGCACGTCCTGCTCCGGGGGCAGCAGCTCCCAGGCCAGCAGCAGTTTGCTGGGAGGAATGCTCAGCAGGGACTCGGGGATGGGGACCCGCCGCCTCACTTTGGTGCTCTCCCCGTTCACCTCCAGCAGCTCCGAGAACTGCAGGGCGTAGAGCGTCAGCCGCCAGTCACGCGTCAGGTATTTCACCTGCGGGAGAGAGGGGTGAAACCGCGTCACTGGGAGTCTCCCCCGGGCAGGGACCACCCTAAACCCATCCTCCAGGCAGCCTGCAACCCCATCCCATGAGGTCATGGCAAGGCGATATCCCTCTTTCACGTGAGCATCTTCAGGATTTGCGGGAGAAGGTCCCGTGTGCCCCCAGACCGCGGCAACAAGCCACAGCTTCCCTGTACATCACAGCACCAGTGCTTCCCTGCAGTTTTTTGCTTAAGGGATGATCTCTGCCAAAGCAGCCTTGGGGAACCGCGGGCAGAAGAGGTGAACCCAGCCCTGGGCTTGCTTTGAGGACTCTTCACCTCTTCCCCAGCCACCCTCCCTGCTTGGAGAACTGCCGCAGCCCACGGAAGGCAGAGAGCAGGGCCCAGCTCTGCACCACCAGCGAGTGCTTTGCTTTGCAGGGACACACACAGCCTGAGCAGAGCCTGGACCTCCCCGTCCACCTCACCGCAGACAGCCAGAGCACACCCAGACACCCAGGCATCCTCCACGTGAAGGCCACTTCCCACCCCGGCCGGCCAACGCAACGCGATGCCTACCTTCTTGAAGGACGGCAGCAGTTTGATGCTGACAAAGCCCATCTTCTTCTTCTTCTGAACGTGTTTCGGGAGGAAAGCATCCTTGGCCAGCTTCTCGTCACAGAGCTAGAATTCCACCTGGGACACCATCCTCCTGACCAGCTGCGGGTCGGGGACGCATTTCTCGCAGTCCAAGACATCAGCCCCCAAAACATCGCTCGCAGCGCAGAAGCTCCTGGCAAAGCAGCAGGGACACGGGTGTGAGCTGCTGGCCTTTGGGATGTGCAGCACCGCCTGGTCCCAGCCGCAACGGTCGGTGCAGATGGCGGAGTGTTGAGGAGCGGGGTTGCTCAGCTGCGCTCTGAAATGAAATCCAGTTTTATGTTCTCACGAGCGCGGTTGCCTTCACGCCCCCGGCATCGGTCCCTGCCACGAGTTACAAACTGGAAGCCAGAGGTGCCTCGCCAACAGAGAGCAATCTCTTTCATTAACAGGATCCAGGCCGAGAGAGATCTTGGGCCTCCGGTTCACGGCGCTTCTCCCGACTCCCCCAGGCCACACGCCGTTCCCACAGCGGGAGCGAGAGGCCTGCGTTCCTACCGAGGGTGTCCTTGGGAGCGCCAAATCCTCCAAGGACCAGGAGGGGATGCACTAACCCCATCCCTGCGGAGCACAAACAGCCCCAGCCTCTCCTCATCGGACGTTGTGCAGAACCCAGGCCTTTTCTGGGAGCACGCGGCGGCGGGTGCTGTCTCCTCCTGGGTGTCACGCACCCAGGGCAAGCGCGGCCCCCCTCCGAGGGGGATCCAGAGCTGCTGCTTTTCCGACCGGGCGACTAAAAGCCCTGACAGCACTCCTCGAGCCAGGGCTGGGGGAAAGCACGCCACCGACTGACACCGCGGGACCTTCCTTCGCACCCTCGAAGCCCTTTCTCCTATTTCTGCGTCACTCCAGCCAAGGCAGCGAACAGAAGCACGGCCAAGAGTCACAAATGCGTTGGCCACCTGCCACAAGGAGGCTGCGGCTGCGGTTGCAGCTGCGGCTGCGTTTGCGGCTGCGGCCGCATCTTGGTCCCTTCTTAGCTCGGCCGAATCAACTTGTTCTTTTTCCCCCACCGGAAAAACACTGTTGAAAGCCAAGAGTATTTGCACCCACAGCCTGAGAGCCACCTGTAGGCCCCGGGGGCCCCCCAGCCTCCCTTAACCCCTTCCCTCCCCAGGAGGAGCTGGGGACGCTCTTGGGGGGGGAGGGGGGCGGAACACAGGGAGCCCCCGCGTTCCTTCCTGGGAGACGCCAAAGAGTCCTTAGTAGCCAACAGCCAGAAGGGACCATGGCGCGGCCACCACGGCAGCTCCCACCGCGTGGGCCCGGGGGCCCCCCGGCGCCCCAGCTTTTTCAGACTTTTGTGCTCCCCGAAACCTTCAACCCTCGAGGTAGGGACCAGCCCCGAGCCCAGAGAAGCTCTTGGGGGCAAGAGCGGAGCTCACCGCCGGCCACGGCTCCTCTCTCTCTCTCGTAGGCTCAGCCAACCTGTACCATCTGCCCGGGCAGGAGCAGCCCTTCCCTGCAGCCTGGGCACCCCTGCCAGGGGTGGCACCCCAGGCCCCCCAGGCACCACCAGCAGGTAGGGCACCCCAGTCTGCTCGGGCACCTTTGGCACCCCCGTCACACCCGTCCCCCCGGCAGCTTTCGCACGGGCGTTCAGCAAGCCCGCGGGAGCACCCTTGCCCTCGCCTGGGTGACGCGTACCCACTCCAGCCAATCTGCGGAGAACTTCCCAAATATCTGGGGCCACCTCTCCCGTTTCACCTCCTAGAAGGGAGTCTCCCCCCCAACGTGCAACCCCGTCCCACCGGCACAGCAGCTCACCCCGTCAGGATGCCCCTGCACAGCAGCTCCCCACGCGCCTGGCGCGGAGCTGGGGGATGTCGGCCGTGGGGGATGGCTCGGTGGGTGCCCCTGGAGACTCCCCCCGGCCCAGCATGGCTCCCTCTCACCCACACAGGTCTGCAGATGGCTCCGTGTGGCTGCCTCTTCGACCCCCAGGTCTTCCAGATCCAGTGGACAGCCACCAACCTGCCTCCACCGGCCGGTGCCATGCTCGGCCAAGGCACCGCTTCTCTGCCAGGGGCTGCCCTGGGGGGGCCCTGGGGCTGCGGGGCCCCCCTGGCCTGGGCAGCCCCGGGGACTCCCCAGGGCCAGCCACAGTACCTTGCCCCCTACCAACATCTGGCAAGAGCGGTGGCCCCAGCCCCTACGGCGCTGCCCATGTCGATGCCCACCTACCAGCACATCCAGGGGCAGTTGCTGGTGATTGACACCTCCAGCACGGCCACCCCTGCAGGGGCACCCCTGGGCAGCGACGTCCCCCCCAGCCCCTCCGCTGCCCCCCCCAACCAAGACCTTGGGGACACTGCAGGAGACCCCGAAGTGTCTGAGGAGATGCTGCTGCAGGAGGCCCTCAGACTCTTCGGGTGCTCCACGGACGCGGTGGGGGCCAGCCAGGGTGGTCCCAGCAGCAGCCCCGTGCCTGGCCACCCCAGGGGCACCAGCCCAGAGGGGACAGGGGTGGCCCCAGCCTGCCCAGTGCTGCCGACATGCAGCCCCGGCTACCAGCACATCGAGGGGCAGTCGCAGAAGATCAACACCTCCGGCACGGCCACCCCTGCAGGGGCACCCCCGGGCAGTGACGTCCCCCCGGGCAGTGACGTCCCCCCGGGCAGCGATGTCCCCCCCCAGCCCCTCTGCTGCCCCCCACAGCCAAGCCCTGGGGGACACGGCAGGCGACCTCGCCGTGTCCGAGGAGGTGCCTCTTGAAGAGGCCCTCAGACTCTTCGGGTGCTCCACCGACGCGGCGGGGGACAGCCAGGATGGTCCCAGCAGCAGCCCCACGCCTGGCCACCCTGGGGGCACCAGCCGAGAGGGGACAGGGGTGGCTCCAGCCTGCCCAGTGATGCCGCTATCCATCCCCGGCTACCAGTACATCGACGGGCAGCTGGAGGAGATAGACACCTCCGGCACGGCCACCCCTGCGGGGCCACCCCCGGGCAGCGACATCCCACCAGGCAGCGACGTCCCCCCCAGCCCCTGCGCTGCCCCTCACACCCAAGCCCTGGGGGACATCGCAGAGCACCTGGCAGTGCCCGATGGGGAGCTTCTTGAAGAGGCCCTCGGGCTCCTTGGGTGCTCCCTGGACACGGTGGGGGCCAGGCAGGACGGTCCCAGAAGCAGCCCCGTGCCTGGGGACACCAAGGGCACCGGCGCAGCCACCCCCGACTGGGACTTCAGCCCTTGGTCGCTGCCGGATGAGCTGCTCACCCTCGACTCCTCCAGCCCCGAGCTCGACGACACCATGCTGAGCCTCGACATATTCAACAGCGTCGGGATGGAGCCCCAGGAGCCGCGGCAGGATGCGGGGATGGACCTGCCACCATCCCCGTCTGCCGCGGCAGAGCAGCCGAGGAAGAGGCAGGCGCAGAGCTCCTTGCCAATGCCACCCAGCAAGCGCAGGGCTCTGGCAGACGACATGGGGGTGTGAGGGGGGATCAGACGGGGCTGAGATGGAGATGGGGGGAGTGGGAGGTGGGAGGGGGGGATCAGACGGGGTTGAGATGGAGATGGGGGAGTGGAGGGTGGGAGGGGAGGGAGGTGGATTGGTTGGGGGGGGCTTGAGGGGGTGGGTGGGTGGTAGGGAGGGTTTAGGGCAGCTTTGTTGGGACCTTTTCTGTTGTCTTTTCGATTAAAAGCTATTTCTCCAGATCTGCTCCGTGCCTGTGTGGGAGAGGGAGGGAGCACGGGGGGGCACTGGGAAACAGCCCCCAAGAGCTGCAAAAGCCCCACTAAGCCCCAGATCCGAGCCAGCGAGGCCCGAGGGGAACCCAGCCACCACCAGGCCCAAGTCACCACCAGAGGGGCAGGCGATGGTGGGGGGGGGGACGGGACGGGAACGGGAACGACTCCCCTGTCCCCTTCCCCAGGGGAAGCAGCCCTTTGGTGGGGAAGCCAGGACAGACAGGTCCCTGCAGGACTCACGGACACGGCCCCACGCAGAAAGCAGCACGCAGCCCCTGGGACAAGGACAGACCTTGGAGGCCGGGGCGGGGGAAACAGAAGAAAAAAAATGAATCTCTAAAATCTCAGCACCGGCCAGCAAGCGCCTGGAAAGCTCACCTCTCCTTATTGCCCATTTCCCATCCCAGCTCCACAACCCAGGAGCAAGGCAGCCCATGGCACCTTCGAGAAGCAGCCTCACCTTGCTGGGTCTGCTTTGCAGAAGGTGCAGGCTGAGGTCCCCCAGCACCGGCGGGTTGGGGGGCGGCTGAGCCCCTTCCTTCGGGCAGTCCCAGGGGTGCCGCTCGCCGCTCCGGACCCCGGGCAGGCGCAGTCCCGTCGGCATCAGCACGGCGCAGCTCCCGGTGCTGCTGCTGCTCAGCGTCTCGCCCCGCGTGCCGACTCGCCCCAAGCACTGGCCTTGCCCCAAAACTGGCCCCTGGAGCGCTGCAACACCACCGCCCGCAGCTCTCGCGGGCCACCGAGAGTCCTCCTCCTCTCGAGCAGAAGGAAAAAGGAAAGAAAAGAAAAGGAAAACCCCAAACCCAAACGTCAAGGAGCCTCCGCGCCGGAGGATGAGCTCTCCTCACCCAAAGCTGCTGCAAAAGCCCTTGGTGCCATCGGGGCCGTGGGGCAGGCGAAGCAGCGCATCCCGCAGGTCGAGGGGCTCGGGCACCCGTTTCGCTGCCGGGACGTTGCCGGCAAGAGGTCTGGCATCTGGAGAGGGGCTGCTGGGCCAGGGCGCCCAGGCACCCGCCCCGCTCCTCCAGCCGCAGCCATGGGTGCTCTCGGGGCTGGAGCAGAGGCCGTAGCGGTCGGCCGTGCCCAAGCCTGTCCCGAGCAGCGGGAAGACTTTCCTGGTGAGGAGCGATCCGGTGAAGGCGTTGCCGAAATCGCCGGGCTTGACGGCGCTGCCGGGCCAGGAGGGTGCCGAGGGGTCCTTGCACAGGAGGAGGGGTGACAACGCCTGGGCGCCTTTCGACTCCGGGGAGCTGCAGAGCAGGGAGTCCCCGAGGCCGGAGGGGAGGGTCGCGGCCACCGCCTGCGTTTTCCAACCCGGCTGGTCCACCAGCTTCTCTGCCGCCTTCCTCTCGACCCTGGGTTTCGTCTTGGAGCCCTTCCCGCAGAGCCGGACCACCCTGATGCTCTCGCCGCCCAGGCGGCTCTGGCGGCCGAGGTCCGCAAAGGCGCTACGGGCGCTCTCCAGGCTCTCGTACTCCACCAGCGCGCAGCACTTGCTCAGCAGCTCCGGGAAGCGCGACGTGTATTTCCGCACATCTGAGGGCAGCTTGCGGCCCGGCCGCAGGATGCGGATGGAGGCGATGGCTCCGAAGGGGCTGAACATCCTCGTGATGGTCTCCACGAAATTCTTCTGGAGCGGCAGCAGCACGTCCTGCTCCGGGGGCAGCAGCTCCCAGGCCAGCAGCAGTTTGCTGGGAGGAATGCTCAGCAGGGACTCGGGGATGGGGACCCGCCGCCTCACTTTGGTGCTCTCCCCGTTCACCTCCAGCAGCTCCGAGAACTGCAGGGCGTAGAGCGTCAGCCGCCAGTCACGCGTCAGGTATTTCACCTGCGGGAGAGAGGGGTGAAACCGCGTCACTGGGAGTCTCCCCCGGGCAGGGACCACCCTAAACCCATCCTCCAGGCAGCCTGCAACCCCATCCCATGAGGTCATGGCAAGGCGATATCCCTCTTTCACGTGAGCATCTTCAGGATTTGCGGGAGAAGGTCCCGTGTGCCCCCAGACCGCGGCAACAAGCCACAGCTTCCCTGTACATCACAGCACCAGTGCTTCCCTGCAGTTTTTTGCTTAAGGGATGATCTCTGCCAAAGCAGCCTTGGGGAACCGCGGGCAGAAGAGGTGAACCCAGCCCTGGGCTTGCTTTGAGGACTCTTCACCTCTTCCCCAGCCACCCTCCCTGCTTGGAGAACTGCCGCAGCCCACGGAAGGCAGAGAGCAGGGCCCAGCTCTGCACCACCAGCGAGTGCTTTGCTTTGCAGGGACACACACAGCCTGAGCAGAGCCTGGACCTCCCCGTCCACCTCACCGCAGACAGCCAGAGCACACCCAGACACCCAGGCATCCTCCACGTGAAGGCCACTTCCCACCCCGGCCGGCCAACGCAACGCGATGCCTACCTTCTTGAAGGACGGCAGCAGTTTGATGCTGACAAAGCCCATCTTCTTCTTCTTCTGAACGTGTTTCGGGAGGAAAGCATCCTTGGCCAGCTTCTCGTCACAGAGCTAGAATTCCACCTGGGACACCATCCTCCTGACCAGCTGCGGGTCGGGGACGCATTTCTCGCAGTCCAAGACATCAGCCCCCAAAACATCGCTCGCAGCGCAGAAGCTCCTGGCAAAGCAGCAGGGACACGGGTGTGAGCTGCTGGCCTTTGGGATGTGCAGCACCGCCTGGTCCCAGCCGCAACGGTCGGTGCAGATGGCGGAGTGTTGAGGAGCGGGGTTGCTCAGCTGCGCTCTGAAATGAAATCCAGTTTTATGTTCTCACGAGCGCGGTTGCCTTCACGCCCCCGGCATCGGTCCCTGCCACGAGTTACAAACTGGAAGCCAGAGGTGCCTCGCCAACAGAGAGCAATCTCTTTCATTAACAGGATCCAGGCCGAGAGAGATCTTGGGCCTCCGGTTCACGGCGCTTCTCCCGACTCCCCCAGGCCACACGCCGTTCCCACAGCGGGAGCGAGAGGCCTGCGTTCCTACCGAGGGTGTCCTTGGGAGCGCCAAATCCTCCAAGGACCAGGAGGGGATGCACTAACCCCATCCCTGCGGAGCACAAACAGCCCCAGCCTCTCCTCATCGGACGTTGTGCAGAACCCAGGCCTTTTCTGGGAGCACGCGGCGGCGGGTGCTGTCTCCTCCTGGGTGTCACGCACCCAGGGCAAGCGCGGCCCCCTCCGAGGGGGATCCAGAGCTGCTGCTTTTCCGACCGGGCGACTAAAAGCCCTGACAGCACTCCTCGAGCCAGGGCTGGGGGAAAGCACGCCACCGACTGACACCGCGGGACCTTCCTTCGCACCCTCGAAGCCCTTTCTCCTATTTCTGCGTCACTCCAGCCAAGGCAGCGAACAGAAGCACGGCCAAGAGTCACAAATGCGTTGGCCACCTGCCACAAGGAGGCTGCGGCTGCGGTTGCAGCTGCGGCTGCGTTTGCGGCTGCGGCCGCATCTTGGTCCCTTCTTAGCTCGGCCGAATCAACTTGTTCTTTTTCCCCCACCGGAAAAACACTGTTGAAAGCCAAGAGTATTTGCACCCACAGCCTGAGAGCCACCTGTAGGCCCCGGGGGCCCCCCAGCCTCCCTTAACCCCTTCCCTCCCCAGGAGGAGCTGGGGACGCTCTTGGGGGGGGAGGGGGGCGGAACACAGGGAGCCCCCGCGTTCCTTCCTGGGAGACGCCAAAGAGTCCTTAGTAGCCAACAGCCAGAAGGGACCATGGCGCGGCCACCACGGCAGCTCCCACCGCGTGGGCCCGGGGGCCCCCCGGCGCCCCAGCTTTTTCAGACTTTTGTGCTCCCCGAAACCTTCAACCCTCGAGGTAGGGACCAGCCCCGAGCCCAGAGAAGCTCTTGGGGGCAAGAGCGGAGCTCACCGCCGGCCACGGCTCCTCTCTCTCTCTCGTAGGCTCAGCCAACCTGTACCATCTGCCCGGGCAGGAGCAGCCCTTCCCTGCAGCCTGGGCACCCCTGCCAGGGGTGGCACCCCAGGCCCCCCAGGCACCACCAGCAGGTAGGGCACCCCAGTCTGCTCGGGCACCTTTGGCACCCCCGTCACACCCGTCCCCCCGGCAGCTTTCGCACGGGCGTTCAGCAAGCCCGCGGGAGCACCCTTGCCCTCGCCTGGGTGACGCGTACCCACTCCAGCCAATCTGCGGAGAACTTCCCAAATATCTGGGGCCACCTCTCCCGTTTCACCTCCTAGAAGGGAGTCTCCCCCCCAACGTGCAACCCCGTCCCACCGGCACAGCAGCTCACCCCGTCAGGATGCCCCTGCACAGCAGCTCCCCACGCGCCTGGCGCGGAGCTGGGGGATGTCGGCCGTGGGGGATGGCTCGGTGGGTGCCCCTGGAGACTCCCCCCGGCCCAGCATGGCTCCCTCTCACCCACACAGGTCTGCAGATGGCTCCGTGTGGCTGCCTCTTCGACCCCCAGGTCTTCCAGATCCAGTGGACAGCCACCAACCTGCCTCCACCGGCCGGTGCCATGCTCGGCCAAGGCACCGCTTCTCTGCCAGGGGCTGCCCTGGGGGGGCCCTGGGGCTGCGGGGCCCCCCTGGCCTGGGCAGCCCCGGGGACTCCCCAGGGCCAGCCACAGTACCTTGCCCCCTACCAACATCTGGCAAGAGCGGTGGCCCCCGCCCCTACGGCGCTGCCCATGTCGATGCCCACCTACCAGCACATCCAGGGGCAGTTGCTGGTGATTGACACCTCCAGCACGGCCACCCCTGCAGGGGCACCCCTGGGCAGCGACGTCCCCCCCCAGCCCCTCCGCTGCCCCCCCCAACCAAGACCTTGGGGACACTGCAGGAGACCCCGAAGTGTCTGAGGAGATGCTGCTGCAGGAGGCCCTCAGACTCTTCGGGTGCTCCACGGACGCGGTGGGGGCCAGCCAGGGTGGTCCCAGCAGCAGCCCCGTGCCTGGCCACCCCAGGGGCACCAGCCCAGAGGGGACAGGGGTGGCCCCAGCCTGCCCAGTGCTGCCGACATGCAGCCCCGGCTACCAGCACATCGAGGGGCAGTCGCAGAAGATCAACACCTCCGGCACGGCCACCCCTGCAGGGGCACCCCCGGGCAGTGACGTCCCCCCGGGCAGTGACGTCCCCCCGGGCAGCGATGTCCCCCCCAGCCCCTCTGCTGCCCCCCACAGCCAAGCCCTGGGGGACACGGCAGGCGACCTCGCCGTGTCCGAGGAGGTGCCTCTTGAAGAGGCCCTCAGACTCTTCGGGTGCTCCACCGACGCGGCGGGGGACAGCCAGGATGGTCCCAGCAGCAGCCCCACGCCTGGCCACCCTGGGGGCACCAGCCGAGAGGGGACAGGGGTGGCTCCAGCCTGCCCAGTGATGCCGCTATCCATCCCCGGCTACCAGTACATCGACGGGCAGCTGGAGGAGATAGACACCTCCGGCACGGCCACCCCTGCGGGGCCACCCCCGGGCAGCGACATCCCACCAGGCAGCGACGTCCCCCCCAGCCCCTGCGCTGCCCCTCACACCCAAGCCCTGGGGGACATCGCAGAGCACCTGGCAGTGCCCGATGGGGAGCTTCTTGAAGAGGCCCTCGGGCTCCTTGGGTGCTCCCTGGACACGGTGGGGGCCAGGCAGGACGGTCCCAGAAGCAGCCCCGTGCCTGGGGACACCAAGGGCACCGGCGCAGCCACCCCCGACTGGGACTTCAGCCCTTGGTCGCTGCCGGATGAGCTGCTCACCCTCGACTCCTCCAGCCCCGAGCTCGACGACACCATGCTGAGCCTCGACATATTCAACAGCGTCGGGATGGAGCCCCAGGAGCCGCGGCAGGATGCGGGGATGGACCTGCCACCATCCCCGTCTGCTGCGGCAGAGCAGCCGAGGAAGAGGCAGGCGCAGAGCTCCTTGCCAATGCCACCCAGCAAGCGCAGGGCTCTGGCAGACGACATGGGGGTGTGAGGGGGGATCAGACGGGGCTGAGATGGAGATGGGGGGAGTGGGAGGTGGGAGGGGGGGATCAGACGGGGTTGAGATGGAGATGGGGGAGTGGAGGGTGGGAGGGGAGGGAGGTGGATTGGTTGGGGGGGGCTTGAGGGGGTGGGTGGGTGGTAGGGAGGGTTTAGGGCAGCTTTGTTGGGACCTTTTCTGTTGTCTTTTCGATTAAAAGCTATTTCTCCAGATCTGCTCCGTGCCTGTGTGGGAGAGGGAGGGAGCACGGGGGGGCACTGGGAAACAGCCCCCAAGAGCTGCAAAAGCCCCACTAAGCCCCAGATCCGAGCCAGCGAGGCCCGAGGGGAACCCAGCCACCACCAGGCCCAAGTCACCACCAGAGGGGCAGGCGATGGTGGGGGGGGGGACGGGACGGGAACGGGAACGACTCCCCTGTCCCCTTCCCCAGGGGAAGCAGCCCTTTGGTGGGGAAGCCAGGACAGACAGGTCCCTGCAGGACTCACGGACACGGCCCCACGCAGAAAGCAGCACGCAGCCCCTGGGACAAGGACAGACCTTGGAGGCCGGGGCGGGGGAAACAGAAGAAAAAAAATGAATCTCTAAAATCTCAGCACCGGCCAGCAAGCGCCTGGAAAGCTCACCTCTCCTTATTGCCCATTTCCCATCCCAGCTCCACAACCCAGGAGCAAGGCAGCCCATGGCACCTTCGAGAAGCAGCCTCACCTTGCTGGGTCTGCTTTGCAGAAGGTGCAGGCTGAGGTCCCCCAGCACTGGCGGGTTGGGGGGCGGCTGAGCCCCTTCCTTCGGGCAGTCCCAGGGGTGCCGCTCGCCGCTCCGGACCCCGGGCAGGCGCAGTCCCGTCGGCATCAGCACGGCGCAGCTCCCGGTGCTGCTGCTGCTCAGCGTCTCGCCCCGCGTGCCGACTCGCCCCAAGCACTGGCCTTGCCCCAAAACTGGCCCCTGGAGCGCTGCAACACCACCGCCCGCAGCTCTCGCGGGCCACCGAGAGTCCTCCTCCTCTCGAGCAGAAGGAAAAAGGAAAGAAAAGAAAAGGAAAACCCCAAACCCAAACGTCAAGGAGCCTCCGCGCCGGAGGATGAGCTCTCCTCACCCAAAGCTGCTGCAAAAGCCCTTGGTGCCATCGGGGCCGTGGGGCAGGCGAAGCAGCGCATCCCGCAGGTCGAGGGGCTCGGGCACCCGTTTCGCTGCCGGGACGTTGCCGGCAAGAGGTCTGGCATCTGGAGAGGGGCTGCTGGGCCAGGGCGCCCAGGCACCCGCCCCGCTCCTCCAGCCGCAGCCATGGGTGCTCTCGGGGCTGGAGCAGAGGCCGTAGCGGTCGGCCGTGCCCAAGCCTGTCCCGAGCAGCGGGAAGACTTTCCTGGTGAGGAGCGATCCGGTGAAGGCGTTGCCGAAATCGCCGGGCTTGACGGTGCTGCCGGGCCAGGAGGGTGCCGAGGGGTCCTTGCACAGGAGGAGGGGTGACAACGCCTGGGCGCCTTTCGACTCCGGGGAGCTGCAGAGCAGGGAGTCCCCGAGGCCGGAGGGGAGGGTCGCGGCCACCGCCTGCGTTTTCCAACCCGGCTGGTCCACCAGCTTCTCTGCCGCCTTCCTCTCGACCCTGGGTTTCGTCTTGGAGCCCTTCCCGCAGAGCCGGACCACCCTGATGCTCTCGCCGCCCAGGCGGCTCTGGCGGCCGAGGTCCGCAAAGGCGCTACGGGCGCTCTCCAGGCTCTCGTACTCCACCAGCGCGCAGCACTTGCTCAGCAGCTCCGGGAAGCGCGACGTGTATTTCCGCACATCTGAGGGCAGCTTGCGGCCCGGCCGCAGGATGCGGATGGAGGCGATGGCTCCGAAGGGGCTGAACATCCTCGTGATGGTCTCCACGAAATTCTTCTGGAGCGGCAGCAGCACGTCCTGCTCCGGGGGCAGCAGCTCCCAGGCCAGCAGCAGTTTGCTGGGAGGAATGCTCAGCAGGGACTCGGGGATGGGGACCCGCCGCCTCACTTTGGTGCTCTCCCCGTTCACCTCCAGCAGCTCCGAGAACTGCAGGGCGTAGAGCGTCAGCCGCCAGTCACGCGTCAGGTATTTCACCTGCGGGAGAGAGGGGTGAAACCGCGTCACTGGGAGTCTCCCCCGGGCAGGGACCACCCTAAACCCATCCTCCAGGCAGCCTGCAACCCCATCCCATGAGGTCATGGCAAGGCGATATCCCTCTTTCACGTGAGCATCTTCAGGATTTGCGGGAGAAGGTCCCGTGTGCCCCCAGACCGCGGCAACAAGCCACAGCTTCCCTGTACATCACAGCACCAGTGCTTCCCTGCAGTTTTTTGCTTAAGGGATGATCTCTGCCAAAGCAGCCTTGGGGAACCGCGGGCAGAAGAGGTGAACCCAGCCCTGGGCTTGCTTTGAGGACTCTTCACCTCTTCCCCAGCCACCCTCCCTGCTTGGAGAACTGCCGCAGCCCACGGAAGGCAGAGAGCAGGGCCCAGCTCTGCACCACCAGCGAGTGCTTTGCTTTGCAGGGACACACACAGCCTGAGCAGAGCCTGGACCTCCCCGTCCACCTCACCGCAGACAGCCAGAGCACACCCAGACACCCAGGCATCCTCCACGTGAAGGCCACTTCCCACCCCGGCCGGCCAACGCAACGCGATGCCTACCTTCTTGAAGGACGGCAGCAGTTTGATGCTGACAAAGCCCATCTTCTTCTTCTTCTGAACGTGTTTCGGGAGGAAAGCATCCTTGGCCAGCTTCTCGTCACAGAGCTAGAATTCCACCTGGGACACCATCCTCCTGACCAGCTGCGGGTCGGGGACGCATTTCTCGCAGTCCAAGACATCAGCCCCCAAAACATCGCTCGCAGCGCAGAAGCTCCTGGCAAAGCAGCAGGGACACGGGTGTGAGCTGCTGGCCTTTGGGATGTGCAGCACCGCCTGGTCCCAGCCGCAACGGTCGGTGCAGATGGCGGAGTGTTGAGGAGCGGGGTTGCTCAGCTGCGCTCTGAAATGAAATCCAGTTTTATGTTCTCACGAGCGCGGTTGCCTTCACGCCCCCGGCATCGGTCCCTGCCACGAGTTACAAACTGGAAGCCAGAGGTGCCTCGCCAACAGAGAGCAATCTCTTTCATTAACAGGATCCAGGCCGAGAGAGATCTTGGGCCTCCGGTTCACGGCGCTTCTCCCGACTCCCCCAGGCCACACGCCGTTCCCACAGCGGGAGCGAGAGGCCTGCGTTCCTACCGAGGGTGTCCTTGGGAGCGCCAAATCCTCCAAGGACCAGGAGGGGATGCACTAACCCCATCCCTGCGGAGCACAAACAGCCCCAGCCTCTCCTCATCGGACGTTGTGCAGAACCCAGGCCTTTTCTGGGAGCACGCGGCGGCGGGTGCTGTCTCCTCCTGGGTGTCACGCACCCAGGGCAAGCGCGGCCCCCTCCGAGGGGGATCCAGAGCTGCTGCTTTTCCGACCGGGCGACTAAAAGCCCTGACAGCACTCCTCGAGCCAGGGCTGGGGGAAAGCACGCCACCGACTGACACCGCGGGACCTTCCTTCGCACCCTCGAAGCCCTTTCTCCTATTTCTGCGTCACTCCAGCCAAGGCAGCGAACAGAAGCACGGCCAAGAGTCACAAATGCGTTGGCCACCTGCCACAAGGAGGCTGCGGCTGCGGTTGCAGCTGCGGCTGCGTTTGCGGCTGCGGCCGCATCTTGGTCCCTTCTTAGCTCGGCCGAATCAACTTGTTCTTTTTCCCCCACCGGAAAAACACTGTTGAAAGCCAAGAGTATTTGCACCCACAGCCTGAGAGCCACCTGTAGGCCCCGGGGGCCCCCCAGCCTCCCTTAACCCCTTCCCTCCCCAGGAGGAGCTGGGGACGCTCTTGGGGGGGGAGGGGGGCGGAACACAGGGAGCCCCCGCGTTCCTTCCTGGGAGACGCCAAAGAGTCCTTAGTAGCCAACAGCCAGAAGGGACCATGGCGCGGCCACCACGGCAGCTCCCACCGCGTGGGCCCGGGGGCCCCCCGGCGCCCCAGCTTTTTCAGACTTTTGTGCTCCCCGAAACCTTCAACCCTCGAGGTAGGGACCAGCCCCGAGCCCAGAGAAGCTCTTGGGGGCAAGAGCGGAGCTCACCGCCGGCCACGGCTCCTCTCTCTCTCTCGTAGGCTCAGCCAACCTGTACCATCTGCCCGGGCAGGAGCAGCCCTTCCCTGCAGCCTGGGCACCCCTGCCAGGGGTGGCACCCCAGGCCCCCCAGGCACCACCAGCAGGTAGGGCACCCCAGTCTGCTCGGGCACCTTTGGCACCCCCGTCACACCCGTCCCCCCGGCAGCTTTCGCACGGGCGTTCAGCAAGCCCGCGGGAGCACCCTTGCCCTCGCCTGGGTGACGCGTACCCACTCCAGCCAATCTGCGGAGAACTTCCCAAATATCTGGGGCCACCTCTCCCGTTTCACCTCCTAGAAGGGAGTCTCCCCCCCAACGTGCAACCCCGTCCCACCGGCACAGCAGCTCACCCCGTCAGGATGCCCCTGCACAGCAGCTCCCCACGCGCCTGGCGCGGAGCTGGGGGATGTCGGCCGTGGGGGATGGCTCGGTGGGTGCCCCTGGAGACTCCCCCCGGCCCAGCATGGCTCCCTCTCACCCACACAGGTCTGCAGATGGCTCCGTGTGGCTGCCTCTTCGACCCCCAGGTCTTCCAGATCCAGTGGACAGCCACCAACCTGCCTCCACCGGCCGGTGCCATGCTCGGCCAAGGCACCGCTTCTCTGCCAGGGGCTGCCCTGGGGGGGCCCTGGGGCTGCGGGGCCCCCCTGGCCTGGGCAGCCCCGGGGACTCCCCAGGGCCAGCCACAGTACCTTGCCCCCTACCAACATCTGGCAAGAGCGGTGGCCCCAGCCCCTACGGCGCTGCCCATGTCGATGCCCACCTACCAGCACATCCAGGGGCAGTTGCTGGTGATTGACACCTCCAGCACGGCCACCCCTGCAGGGGCACCCCTGGGCAGCGACGTCCCCCCCAGCCCCTCCGCTGCCCCCCCCAACCAAGACCTTGGGGACACTGCAGGAGACCCCGAAGTGTCTGAGGAGATGCTGCTGCAGGAGGCCCTCAGACTCTTCGGGTGCTCCACGGACGCGGTGGGGGCCAGCCAGGGTGGTCCCAGCAGCAGCCCCGTGCCTGGCCACCCCAGGGGCACCAGCCCAGAGGGGACAGGGGTGGCCCCAGCCTGCCCAGTGCTGCCGACATGCAGCCCCGGCTACCAGCACATCGAGGGGCAGTCGCAGAAGATCAACACCTCCGGCACGGCCACCCCTGCAGGGGCACCCCCGGGCAGTGACGTCCCCCCGGGCAGTGACGTCCCCCCGGGCAGCGATGTCCCCCCCAGCCCCTCTGCTGCCCCCCACAGCCAAGCCCTGGGGGACACGGCAGGCGACCTCGCCGTGTCCGAGGAGGTGCCTCTTGAAGAGGCCCTCAGACTCTTCGGGTGCTCCACCGACGCGGCGGGGGACAGCCAGGATGGTCCCAGCAGCAGCCCCACGCCTGGCCACCCTGGGGGCACCAGCCGAGAGGGGACAGGGGTGGCTCCAGCCTGCCCAGTGATGCCGCTATCCATCCCCGGCTACCAGTACATCGACGGGCAGCTGGAGGAGATAGACACCTCCGGCACGGCCACCCCTGCGGGGCCACCCCCGGGCAGCGACATCCCACCAGGCAGCGACGTCCCCCCCAGCCCCTGCGCTGCCCCTCACACCCAAGCCCTGGGGGACATCGCAGAGCACCTGGCAGTGCCCGATGGGGAGCTTCTTGAAGAGGCCCTCGGGCTCCTTGGGTGCTCCCTGGACACGGTGGGGGCCAGGCAGGACGGTCCCAGAAGCAGCCCCGTGCCTGGGGACACCAAGGGCACCGGCGCAGCCACCCCCGACTGGGACTTCAGCCCTTGGTCGCTGCCGGATGAGCTGCTCACCCTCGACTCCTCCAGCCCCGAGCTCGACGACACCATGCTGAGCCTCGACATATTCAACAGCGTCGGGATGGAGCCCCAGGAGCCGCGGCAGGATGCGGGGATGGACCTGCCACCATCCCCGTCTGCTGCGGCAGAGCAGCCGAGGAAGAGGCAGGCGCAGAGCTCCTTGCCAATGCCACCCAGCAAGCGCAGGGCTCTGGCAGACGACATGGGGGTGTGAGGGGGGATCAGACGGGGCTGAGATGGAGATGGGGGGAGTGGGAGGTGGGAGGGGGGGATCAGACGGGGTTGAGATGGAGATGGGGGAGTGGAGGGTGGGAGGGGAGGGAGGTGGATTGGTTGGGGGGGGCTTGAGGGGGTGGGTGGGTGGTAGGGAGGGTTTAGGGCAGCTTTGTTGGGACCTTTTCTGTTGTCTTTTCGATTAAAAGCTATTTCTCCAGATCTGCTCCGTGCCTGTGTGGGAGAGGGAGGGAGCACGGGGGGGCACTGGGAAACAGCCCCCAAGAGCTGCAAAAGCCCCACTAAGCCCCAGATCCGAGCCAGCGAGGCCCGAGGGGAACCCAGCCACCACCAGGCCCAAGTCACCACCAGAGGGGCAGGCGATGGTGGGGGGGGGGACGGGACGGGAACGGGAACGACTCCCCTGTCCCCTTCCCCAGGGGAAGCAGCCCTTTGGTGGGGAAGCCAGGACAGACAGGTCCCTGCAGGACTCACGGACACGGCCCCACGCAGAAAGCAGCACGCAGCCCCTGGGACAAGGACAGACCTTGGAGGCCGGGGCGGGGGAAACAGAAGAAAAAAAATGAATCTCTAAAATCTCAGCACCGGCCAGCAAGCGCCTGGAAAGCTCACCTCTCCTTATTGCCCATTTCCCATCCCAGCTCCACAACCCAGGAGCAAGGCAGCCCATGGCACCTTCGAGAAGCAGCCTCACCTTGCTGGGTCTGCTTTGCAGAAGGTGCAGGCTGAGGTCCCCCAGCACCGGCGGGTTGGGGGGCGGCTGAGCCCCTTCCTTCGGGCAGTCCCAGGGGTGCCGCTCGCCGCTCCGGACCCCGGGCAGGCGCAGTCCCGTCGGCATCAGCACGGCGCAGCTCCCGGTGCTGCTGCTGCTCAGCGTCTCGCCCCGCGTGCCGACTCGCCCCAAGCACTGGCCTTGCCCCAAAACTGGCCCCTGGAGCGCTGCAACACCACCGCCCGCAGCTCTCGCGGGCCACCGAGAGTCCTCCTCCTCTCGAGCAGAAGGAAAAAGGAAAGAAAAGAAAAGGAAAACCCCAAACCCAAACGTCAAGGAGCCTCCGCGCCGGAGGATGAGCTCTCCTCACCCAAAGCTGCTGCAAAAGCCCTTGGTGCCATCGGGGCCGTGGGGCAGGCGAAGCAGCGCATCCCGCAGGTCGAGGGGCTCGGGCACCCGTTTCGCTGCCGGGACGTTGCCGGCAAGAGGTCTGGCATCTGGAGAGGGGCTGCTGGGCCAGGGCGCCCAGGCACCCGCCCCGCTCCTCCAGCCGCAGCCATGGGTGCTCTCGGGGCTGGAGCAGAGGCCGTAGCGGTCGGCCGTGCCCAAGCCTGTCCCGAGCAGCGGGAAGACTTTCCTGGTGAGGAGCGATCCGGTGAAGGCGTTGCCGAAATCGCCGGGCTTGACGGCGCTGCCGGGCCAGGAGGGTGCCGAGGGGTCCTTGCACAGGAGGAGGGGTGACAACGCCTGGGCGCCTTTCGACTCCGGGGAGCTGCAGAGCAGGGAGTCCCCGAGGCCGGAGGGGAGGGTCGCGGCCACCGCCTGCGTTTTCCAACCCGGCTGGTCCACCAGCTTCTCTGCCGCCTTCCTCTCGACCCTGGGTTTCGTCTTGGAGCCCTTCCCGCAGAGCCGGACCACCCTGATGCTCTCGCCGCCCAGGTGGCTCTGGCGGCCGAGGTCCGCAAAGGCGCTACGGGCGCTCTCCAGGCTCTCGTACTCCACCAGCGCGCAGCACTTGCTCAGCAGCTCCGGGAAGCGCGACGTGTATTTCCGCACATCTGAGGGCAGCTTGCGGCCCGGCCGCAGGATGCGGATGGAGGCGATGGCTCCGAAGGGGCTGAACATCCTCGTGATGGTCTCCACGAAATTCTTCTGGAGCGGCAGCAGCACGTCCTGCTCCGGGGGCAGCAGCTCCCAGGCCAGCAGCAGTTTGCTGGGAGGAATGCTCAGCAGGGACTCGGGGATGGGGACCCGCCGCCTCACTTTGGTGCTCTCCCCGTTCACCTCCAGCAGCTCCGAGAACTGCAGGGCGTAGAGCGTCAGCCGCCAGTCACGCGTCAGGTATTTCACCTGCGGGAGAGAGGGGTGAAACCGCGTCACTGGGAGTCTCCCCCGGGCAGGGACCACCCTAAACCCATCCTCCAGGCAGCCTGCAACCCCATCCCATGAGGTCATGGCAAGGCGATATCCCTCTTTCACGTGAGCATCTTCAGGATTTGCGGGAGAAGGTCCCGTGTGCCCCCAGACCGCGGCAACAAGCCACAGCTTCCCTGTACATCACAGCACCAGTGCTTCCCTGCAGTTTTTTGCTTAAGGGATGATCTCTGCCAAAGCAGCCTTGGGGAACCGCGGGCAGAAGAGGTGAACCCAGCCCTGGGCTTGCTTTGAGGACTCTTCACCTCTTCCCCAGCCACCCTCCCTGCTTGGAGAACTGCCGCAGCCCACGGAAGGCAGAGAGCAGGGCCCAGCTCTGCACCACCAGCGAGTGCTTTGCTTTGCAGGGACACACACAGCCTGAGCAGAGCCTGGACCTCCCCGTCCACCTCACCGCAGACAGCCAGAGCACACCCAGACACCCAGGCATCCTCCACGTGAAGGCCACTTCCCACCCCGGCCGGCCAACGCAACGCGATGCCTACCTTCTTGAAGGACGGCAGCAGTTTGATGCTGACAAAGCCCATCTTCTTCTTCTTCTGAACGTGTTTCGGGAGGAAAGCATCCTTGGCCAGCTTCTCGTCACAGAGCTAGAATTCCACCTGGGACACCATCCTCCTGACCAGCTGCGGGTCGGGGACGCATTTCTCGCAGTCCAAGACATCAGCCCCCAAAACATCGCTCGCAGCGCAGAAGCTCCTGGCAAAGCAGCAGGGACACGGGTGTGAGCTGCTGGCCTTTGGGATGTGCAGCACCGCCTGGTCCCAGCCGCAACGGTCGGTGCAGATGGCGGAGTGTTGAGGAGCGGGGTTGCTCAGCTGCGCTCTGAAATGAAATCCAGTTTTATGTTCTCACGAGCGCGGTTGCCTTCACGCCCCCGGCATCGGTCCCTGCCACGAGTTACAAACTGGAAGCCAGAGGTGCCTCGCCAACAGAGAGCAATCTCTTTCATTAACAGGATCCAGGCCGAGAGAGATCTTGGGCCTCCGGTTCACGGCGCTTCTCCCGACTCCCCCAGGCCACACGCCGTTCCCACAGCGGGAGCGAGAGGCCTGCGTTCCTACCGAGGGTGTCCTTGGGAGCGCCAAATCCTCCAAGGACCAGGAGGGGATGCACTAACCCCATCCCTGCGGAGCACAAACAGCCCCAGCCTCTCCTCATCGGACGTTGTGCAGAACCCAGGCCTTTTCTGGGAGCACGCGGCGGCGGGTGCTGTCTCCTCCTGGGTGTCACGCACCCAGGGCAAGCGCGGCCCCCTCCGAGGGGGATCCAGAGCTGCTGCTTTTCCGACCGGGCGACTAAAAGCCCTGACAGCACTCCTCGAGCCAGGGCTGGGGGAAAGCACGCCACCGACTGACACCGCGGGACCTTCCTTCGCACCCTCGAAGCCCTTTCTCCTATTTCTGCGTCACTCCAGCCAAGGCAGCGAACAGAAGCACGGCCAAGAGTCACAAATGCGTTGGCCACCTGCCACAAGGAGGCTGCGGCTGCGGTTGCAGCTGCGGCTGCGTTTGCGGCTGCGGCCGCATCTTGGTCCCTTCTTAGCTCGGCCGAATCAACTTGTTCTTTTTCCCCCACCGGAAAAACACTGTTGAAAGCCAAGAGTATTTGCACCCACAGCCTG
Organism: Astur gentilis; assembly: GCF_929443795.1. Classification (NCBI taxonomy): domain Eukaryota; kingdom Metazoa; phylum Chordata; class Aves; order Accipitriformes; family Accipitridae; genus Astur; species Astur gentilis. The sequence continues at coordinate 38,755,443 of NC_064887.1, read as the reverse complement.
AGAGCCACCTGTAGGCCCCGGGGGCCCCCCAGCCTCCCTTAACCCCTTCCCTCCCCAGGAGGAGCTGGGGACGCTCTTGGGGGGGGAGGGGGGCGGAACACAGGGAGCCCCCGCGTTCCTTCCTGGGAGACGCCAAAGAGTCCTTAGTAGCCAACAGCCAGAAGGGACCATGGCGCGGCCACCACGGCAGCTCCCACCGCGTGGGCCCGGGGGCCCCCCGGCGCCCCAGCTTTTTCAGACTTTTGTGCTCCCCGAAACCTTCAACCCTCGAGGTAGGGACCAGCCCCGAGCCCAGAGAAGCTCTTGGGGGCAAGAGCGGAGCTCACCGCCGGCCACGGCTCCTCTCTCTCTCTCGTAGGCTCAGCCAACCTGTACCATCTGCCCGGGCAGGAGCAGCCCTTCCCTGCAGCCTGGGCACCCCTGCCAGGGGTGGCACCCCAGGCCCCCCAGGCACCACCAGCAGGTAGGGCACCCCAGTCTGCTCAGGCACCTTTGGCACCCCCGTCACACCCGTCCCCCCGGCAGCTTTCGCACGGGCGTTCAGCAAGCCCGCGGGAGCACCCTTGCCCTCGCCTGGGTGACGCGTACCCACTCCAGCCAATCTGCGGAGAACTTCCCAAATATCTGGGGCCACCTCTCCCGTTTCACCTCCTAGAAGGGAGTCTCCCCCCCAACGTGCAACCCCGTCCCACCGGCACAGCAGCTCACCCCGTCAGGATGCCCCTGCACAGCAGCTCCCCACGCGCCTGGCGCGGAGCTGGGGGATGTCGGCCGTGGGGGATGGCTCGGTGGGTGCCCCTGGAGACTCCCCCCGGCCCAGCATGGCTCCCTCTCACCCACACAGGTCTGCAGATGGCTCCGTGTGGCTGCCTCTTCGACCCCCAGGTCTTCCAGATCCAGTGGACAGCCACCAACCTGCCTCCACCGGCCGGTGCCATGCTCGGCCAAGGCACCGCTTCTCTGCCAGGGGCTGCCCTGGGGGGGCCCTGGGGCTGCGGGGCCCCCCTGGCCTGGGCAGCCCCGGGGACTCCCCAGGGCCAGCCACAGTACCTTGCCCCCTACCAACATCTGGCAAGAGCGGTGGCCCCAGCCCCTACAGCGCTGCCCATGTCGATGCCCACCTACCAGCACATCCAGGGGCAGTTGCTGGTGATTGACACCTCCAGCACGGCCACCCCTGCAGGGGCACCCCTGGGCAGCGACGTCCCCCCCAGCCCCTCCGCTGCCCCCCCCAACCAAGACCTTGGGGACACTGCAGGAGACCCCGAAGTGTCTGAGGAGATGCTGCTGCAGGAGGCCCTCAGACTCTTCGGGTGCTCCACGGACGCGGTGGGGGCCAGCCAGGGTGGTCCCAGCAGCAGCCCCGTGCCTGGCCACCCCAGGGGCACCAGCCCAGAGGGGACAGGGGTGGCCCCAGCCTGCCCAGTGCTGCCGACATGCAGCCCCGGCTACCAGCACATCGAGGGGCAGTCGCAGAAGATCAACACCTCCGGCACGGCCACCCCTGCAGGGGCACCCCCGGGCAGTGACGTCCCCCCGGGCAGTGACGTCCCCCCGGGCAGCGATGTCCCCCCCAGCCCCTCTGCTGCCCCCCACAGCCAAGCCCTGGGGGACACGGCAGGCGACCTCGCCGTGTCCGAGGAGGTGCCTCTTGAAGAGGCCCTCAGACTCTTCGGGTGCTCCACCGACGCGGCGGGGGACAGCCAGGATGGTCCCAGCAGCAGCCCCACGCCTGGCCACCCTGGGGGCACCAGCCGAGAGGGGACAGGGGTGGCTCCAGCCTGCCCAGTGATGCCGCTATCCATCCCCGGCTACCAGTACATCGACGGGCAGCTGGAGGAGATAGACACCTCCGGCACGGCCACCCCTGCGGGGCCACCCCCGGGCAGCGACATCCCACCAGGCAGCGACGTCCCCCCCAGCCCCTGCGCTGCCCCTCACACCCAAGCCCTGGGGGACATCGCAGAGCACCTGGCAGTGCCCGATGGGGAGCTTCTTGAAGAGGCCCTCGGGCTCCTTGGGTGCTCCCTGGACACGGTGGGGGCCAGGCAGGACGGTCCCAGAAGCAGCCCCGTGCCTGGGGACACCAAGGGCACCGGCGCAGCCACCCCCGACTGGGACTTCAGCCCTTGGTCGCTGCCGGATGAGCTGCTCACCCTCGACTCCTCCAGCCCCGAGCTCGACGACACCATGCTGAGCCTCGACATATTCAACAGCGTCGGGATGGAGCCCCAGGAGCCGCGGCAGGATGCGGGGATGGACCTGCCACCATCCCCGTCTGCTGCGGCAGAGCAGCCGAGGAAGAGGCAGGCGCAGAGCTCCTTGCCAATGCCACCCAGCAAGCGCAGGGCTCTGGCAGACGACATGGGGGTGTGAGGGGGGATCAGACGGGGCTAAGATGGAGATGGGGGGAGTGGGAGGTGGGAGGGGGGGATCAGACGGGGTTGAGATGGAGATGGGGGAGTGGAGGGTGGGAGGGGAGGGAGGTGGATTGGTTGGGGGGGGCTTGAGGGGGTGGGTGGGTGGTAGGGAGGGTTTAGGGCAGCTTTGTTGGGACCTTTTCTGTTGTCTTTTCGATTAAAAGCTATTTCTCCAGATCTGCTCCGTGCCTGTGTGGGAGAGGGAGGGAGCACGGGGGGGCACTGGGAAACAGCCCCCAAGAGCTGCAAAAGCCCCACTAAGCCCCAGATCCGAGCCAGCGAGGCCCGAGGGGAACCCAGCCACCACCAGGCCCAAGTCACCACCAGAGGGGCAGGCGATGGTGGGGGGGGGGACGGGACGGGAACGGGAACGACTCCCCTGTCCCCTTCCCCAGGGGAAGCAGCCCTTTGGTGGGGAAGCCAGGACAGACAGGTCCCTGCAGGACTCACGGACACGGCCCCACGCAGAAAGCAGCACGCAGCCCCTGGGACAAGGACAGACCTTGGAGGCCGGGGCGGGGGAAACAGAAGAAAAAAAATGAATCTCTAAAATCTCAGCACCGGCCAGCAAGCGCCTGGAAAGCTCACCTCTCCTTATTGCCCATTTCCCATCCCAGCTCCACAACCCAGGAGCAAGGCAGCCCATGGCACCTTCGAGAAGCAGCCTCACCTTGCTGGGTCTGCTTTGCAGAAGGTGCAGGCTGAGGTCCCCCAGCACCGGCGGGTTGGGGGGCGGCTGAGCCCCTTCCTTCGGGCAGTCCCAGGGGTGCCGCTCGCCGCTCCGGACCCCGGGCAGGCGCAGTCCCGTCGGCATCAGCACGGCGCAGCTCCCGGTGCTGCTGCTGCTCAGCGTCTCGCCCCGCGTGCCGACTCGCCCCAAGCACTGGCCTTGCCCCAAAACTGGCCCCTGGAGCGCTGCAACACCACCGCCCGCAGCTCTCGCGGGCCACCGAGAGTCCTCCTCCTCTCGAGCAGAAGGAAAAAGGAAAGAAAAGAAAAGGAAAACCCCAAACCCAAACGTCAAGGAGCCTCCGCGCCGGAGGATGAGCTCTCCTCACCCAAAGCTGCTGCAAAAGCCCTTGGTGCCATCGGGGCCGTGGGGCAGGCGAAGCAGCGCATCCCGCAGGTCGAGGGGCTCGGGCACCCGTTTCGCTGCCGGGACGTTGCCGGCAAGAGGTCTGGCATCTGGAGAGGGGCTGCTGGGCCAGGGCGCCCAGGCACCCGCCCCGCTCCTCCAGCCGCAGCCATGGGTGCTCTCGGGGCTGGAGCAGAGGCCGTAGCGGTCGGCCGTGCCCAAGCCTGTCCCGAGCAGCGGGAAGACTTTCCTGGTGAGGAGCGATCCGGTGAAGGCGTTGCCGAAATCGCCGGGCTTGACGGCGCTGCCGGGCCAGGAGGGTGCCGAGGGGTCCTTGCACAGGAGGAGGGGTGACAACGCCTGGGCGCCTTTCGACTCCGGGGAGCTGCAGAGCAGGGAGTCCCCGAGGCCGGAGGGGAGGGTCGCGGCCACCGCCTGCGTTTTCCAACCCGGCTGGTCCACCAGCTTCTCTGCCGCCTTCCTCTCGACCCTGGGTTTCGTCTTGGAGCCCTTCCCGCAGAGCCGGACCACCCTGATGCTCTCGCCGCCCAGGCGGCTCTGGCGGCCGAGGTCCGCAAAGGCGCTACGGGCGCTCTCCAGGCTCTCGTACTCCACCAGCGCGCAGCACTTGCTCAGCAGCTCCGGGAAGCGCGACGTGTATTTCCGCACATCTGAGGGCAGCTTGCGGCCCGGCCGCAGGATGCGGATGGAGGCGATGGCTCCGAAGGGGCTGAACATCCTCGTGATGGTCTCCACGAAATTCTTCTGGAGCGGCAGCAGCACGTCCTGCTCCGGGGGCAGCAGCTCCCAGGCCAGCAGCAGTTTGCTGGGAGGAATGCTCAGCAGGGACTCGGGGATGGGGACCCGCCGCCTCACTTTGGTGCTCTCCCCGTTCACCTCCAGCAGCTCCGAGAACTGCAGGGCGTAGAGCGTCAGCCGCCAGTCACGCGTCAGGTATTTCACCTGCGGGAGAGAGGGGTGAAACCGCGTCACTGGGAGTCTCCCCCGGGCAGGGACCACCCTAAACCCATCCTCCAGGCAGCCTGCAACCCCATCCCATGAGGTCATGGCAAGGCGATATCCCTCTTTCACGTGAGCATCTTCAGGATTTGCGGGAGAAGGTCCCGTGTGCCCCCAGACCGCGGCAACAAGCCACAGCTTCCCTGTACATCACAGCACCAGTGCTTCCCTGCAGTTTTTTGCTTAAGGGATGATCTCTGCCAAAGCAGCCTTGGGGAACCGCGGGCAGAAGAGGTGAACCCAGCCCTGGGCTTGCTTTGAGGACTCTTCACCTCTTCCCCAGCCACCCTCCCTGCTTGGAGAACTGCCGCAGCCCATGGAAGGCAGAGAGCAGGGCCCAGCTCTGCACCACCAGCGAGTGCTTTGCTTTGCAGGGACACACACAGCCTGAGCAGAGCCTGGACCTCCCCGTCCACCTCACCGCAGACAGCCAGAGCACACCCAGACACCCAGGCATCCTCCACGTGAAGGCCACTTCCCACCCCGGCCGGCCAACGCAACGCGATGCCTACCTTCTTGAAGGACGGCAGCAGTTTGATGCTGACAAAGCCCATCTTCTTCTTCTTCTGAACGTGTTTCGGGAGGAAAGCATCCTTGGCCAGCTTCTCGTCACAGAGCTAGAATTCCACCTGGGACACCATCCTCCTGACCAGCTGCGGGTCGGGGACGCATTTCTCGCAGTCCAAGACATCAGCCCCCAAAACATCGCTCGCAGCGCAGAAGCTCCTGGCAAAGCAGCAGGGACACGGGTGTGAGCTGCTGGCCTTTGGGATGTGCAGCACCGCCTGGTCCCAGCCGCAACGGTCGGTGCAGATGGCGGAGTGTTGAGGAGCGGGGTTGCTCAGCTGCGCTCTGAAATGAAATCCAGTTTTATGTTCTCACGAGCGCGGTTGCCTTCACGCCCCCGGCATCGGTCCCTGCCACGAGTTACAAACTGGAAGCCAGAGGTGCCTCGCCAACAGAGAGCAATCTCTTTCATTAACAGGATCCAGGCCGAGAGAGATCTTGGGCCTCCGGTTCACGGCGCTTCTCCCGACTCCCCCAGGCCACACGCCGTTCCCACAGCGGGAGCGAGAGGCCTGCGTTCCTACCGAGGGTGTCCTTGGGAGCGCCAAATCCTCCAAGGACCAGGAGGGGATGCACTAACCCCATCCCTGCGGAGCACAAACAGCCCCAGCCTCTCCTCATCGGACGTTGTGCAGAACCCAGGCCTTTTCTGGGAGCACGTGGCGGCGGGTGCTGTCTCCTCCTGGGTGTCACGCACCCAGGGCAAGCGCGGCCCCCTCCGAGGGGGATCCAGAGCTGCTGCTTTTCCGACCGGGCGACTAAAAGCCCTGACAGCACTCCTCGAGCCAGGGCTGGGGGAAAGCACGCCACCGACTGACACCGCGGGACCTTCCTTCGCACCCTCGAAGCCCTTTCTCCTATTTCTGCGTCACTCCAGCCAAGGCAGCGAACAGAAGCACGGCCAAGAGTCACAAATGCGTTGGCCACCTGCCACAAGGAGGCTGCGGCTGCGGTTGCAGCTGCGGCTGCGTTTGCGGCTGCGGCCGCATCTTGGTCCCTTCTTAGCTCGGCCGAATCAACTTGTTCTTTTTCCCCCACCGGAAAAACACTGTTGAAAGCCAAGAGTATTTGCACCCACAGCCTGAGAGCCACCTGTAGGCCCCGGGGGCCCCCCAGCCTCCCTTAACCCCTTCCCTCCCCAGGAGGAGCTGGGGACGCTCTTGGGGGGGGAGGGGGGCGGAACACAGGGAGCCCCCGCGTTCCTTCCTGGGAGACGCCAAAGAGTCCTTAGTAGCCAACAGCCAGAAGGGACCATGGCGCGGCCACCACGGCAGCTCCCACCGCGTGGGCCCGGGGGCCCCCCGGCGCCCCAGCTTTTTCAGACTTTTGTGCTCCCCGAAACCTTCAACCCTCGAGGTAGGGACCAGCCCCGAGCCCAGAGAAGCTCTTGGGGGCAAGAGCGGAGCTCACCGCCGGCCACGGCTCCTCTCTCTCTCTCGTAGGCTCAGCCAACCTGTACCATCTGCCCGGGCAGGAGCAGCCCTTCCCTGCAGCCTGGGCACCCCTGCCAGGGGTGGCACCCCAGGCCCCCCAGGCACCACCAGCAGGTAGGGCACCCCAGTCTGCTCGGGCACCTTTGGCACCCCCGTCACACCCGTCCCCCCGGCAGCTTTCGCACGGGCGTTCAGCAAGCCCGCGGGAGCACCCTTGCCCTCGCCTGGGTGACGCGTACCCACTCCAGCCAATCTGCGGAGAACTTCCCAAATATCTGGGGCCACCTCTCCCGTTTCACCTCCTAGAAGGGAGTCTCCCCCCCAACGTGCAACCCCGTCCCACCGGCACAGCAGCTCACCCCGTCAGGATGCCCCTGCACAGCAGCTCCCCACGCGCCTGGCGCGGAGCTGGGGGATGTCGGCCGTGGGGGATGGCTCGGTGGGTGCCCCTGGAGACTCCCCCCGGCCCAGCATGGCTCCCTCTCACCCACACAGGTCTGCAGATGGCTCCGTGTGGCTGCCTCTTCGACCCCCAGGTCTTCCAGATCCAGTGGACAGCCACCAACCTGCCTCCACCGGCCGGTGCCATGCTCGGCCAAGGCACCGCTTCTCTGCCAGGGGCTGCCCTGGGGGGGCCCTGGGGCTGCGGGGCCCCCCTGGCCTGGGCAGCCCCGGGGACTCCCCAGGGCCAGCCACAGTACCTTGCCCCCTACCAACATCTGGCAAGAGCGGTGGCCCCAGCCCCTACGGCGCTGCCCATGTCGATGCCCACCTACCAGCACATCCAGGGGCAGTTGCTGGTGATTGACACCTCCAGCACGGCCACCCCTGCAGGGGCACCCCTGGGCAGCGACGTCCCCCCCAGCCCCTCCGCTGCCCCCCCCAACCAAGACCTTGGGGACACTGCAGGAGACCCCGAAGTGTCTGAGGAGATGCTGCTGCAGGAGGCCCTCAGACTCTTCGGGTGCTCCACGGACGCGGTGGGGGCCAGCCAGGGTGGTCCCAGCAGCAGCCCCGTGCCTGGCCACCCCAGGGGCACCAGCCCAGAGGGGACAGGGGTGGCCCCAGCCTGCCCAGTGCTGCCGACATGCAGCCCCGGCTACCAGCACATCGAGGGGCAGTCGCAGAAGATCAACACCTCCGGCACGGCCACCCCTGCAGGGGCACCCCCGGGCAGTGACGTCCCCCCGGGCAGTGACGTCCCCCCGGGCAGCGATGTCCCCCCCAGCCCCTCTGCTGCCCCCCACAGCCAAGCCCTGGGGGACACGGCAGGCGACCTCGCCGTGTCCGAGGAGGTGCCTCTTGAAGAGGCCCTCAGACTCTTCGGGTGCTCCACCGACGCGGCGGGGGACAGCCAGGATGGTCCCAGCAGCAGCCCCACGCCTGGCCACCCTGGGGGCACCAGCCGAGAGGGGACAGGGGTGGCTCCAGCCTGCCCAGTGATGCCGCTATCCATCCCCGGCTACCAGTACATCGACGGGCAGCTGGAGGAGATAGACACCTCCGGCACGGCCACCCCTGCGGGGCCACCCCCGGGCAGCGACATCCCACCAGGCAGCGACGTCCCCCCCAGCCCCTGCGCTGCCCCTCACACCCAAGCCCTGGGGGACATCGCAGAGCACCTGGCAGTGCCCGATGGGGAGCTTCTTGAAGAGGCCCTCGGGCTCCTTGGGTGCTCCCTGGACACGGTGGGGGCCAGGCAGGACGGTCCCAGAAGCAGCCCCGTGCCTGGGGACACCAAGGGCACCGGCGCAGCCACCCCCGACTGGGACTTCAGCCCTTGGTCGCTGCCGGATGAGCTGCTCACCCTCGACTCCTCCAGCCCCGAGCTCGACGACACCATGCTGAGCCTCGACATATTCAACAGCGTCGGGATGGAGCCCCAGGAGCCGCGGCAGGATGCGGGGATGGACCTGCCACCATCCCCGTCTGCCGCGGCAGAGCAGCCGAGGAAGAGGCAGGCGCAGAGCTCCTTGCCAATGCCACCCAGCAAGCGCAGGGCTCTGGCAGACGACATGGGGGTGTGAGGGGGGATCAGACGGGGCTGAGATGGAGATGGGGGGAGTGGGAGGTGGGAGGGGGGGATCAGACGGGGTTGAGATGGAGATGGGGGAGTGGAGGGTGGGAGGGGAGGGAGGTGGATTGGTTGGGGGGGGCTTGAGGGGGTGGGTGGGTGGTAGGGAGGGTTTAGGGCAGCTTTGTTGGGACCTTTTCTGTTGTCTTTTCGATTAAAAGCTATTTCTCCAGATCTGCTCCGTGCCTGTGTGGGAGAGGGAGGGAGCACGGGGGGGCACTGGGAAACAGCCCCCAAGAGCTGCAAAAGCCCCACTAAGCCCCAGATCCGAGCCAGCGAGGCCCGAGGGGAACCCAGCCACCACCAGGCCCAAGTCACCACCAGAGGGGCAGGCGATGGTGGGGGGGGGGACGGGACGGGAACGGGAACGACTCCCCTGTCCCCTTCCCCAGGGGAAGCAGCCCTTTGGTGGGGAAGCCAGGACAGACAGGTCCCTGCAGGACTCACGGACACGGCCCCACGCAGAAAGCAGCACGCAGCCCCTGGGACAAGGACAGACCTTGGAGGCCGGGGCGGGGGAAACAGAAGAAAAAAAATGAATCTCTAAAATCTCAGCACCGGCCAGCAAGCGCCTGGAAAGCTCACCTCTCCTTATTGCCCATTTCCCATCCCAGCTCCACAACCCAGGAGCAAGGCAGCCCATGGCACCTTCGAGAAGCAGCCTCACCTTGCTGGGTCTGCTTTGCAGAAGGTGCAGGCTGAGGTCCCCCAGCACCGGCGGGTTGGGGGGCGGCTGAGCCCCTTCCTTCGGGCAGTCCCAGGGGTGCCGCTCGCCGCTCCGGACCCCGGGCAGGCGCAGTCCCGTCGGCATCAGCACGGCGCAGCTCCCGGTGCTGCTGCTGCTCAGCGTCTCGCCCCGCGTGCCGACTCGCCCCAAGCACTGGCCTTGCCCCAAAACTGGCCCCTGGAGCGCTGCAACACCACCGCCCGCAGCTCTCGCGGGCCACCGAGAGTCCTCCTCCTCTCGAGCAGAAGGAAAAAGGAAAGAAAAGAAAAGGAAAACCCCAAACCCAAACGTCAAGGAGCCTCCGCGCCGGAGGATGAGCTCTCCTCACCCAAAGCTGCTGCAAAAGCCCTTGGTGCCATCGGGGCCGTGGGGCAGGCGAAGCAGCGCATCCCGCAGGTCGAGGGGCTCGGGCACCCGTTTCGCTGCCGGGACGTTGCCGGCAAGAGGTCTGGCATCTGGAGAGGGGCTGCTGGGCCAGGGCGCCCAGGCACCCGCCCCGCTCCTCCAGCCGCAGCCATGGGTGCTCTCGGGGCTGGAGCAGAGGCCGTAGCGGTCGGCCGTGCCCAAGCCTGTCCCGAGCAGCGGGAAGACTTTCCTGGTGAGGAGCGATCCGGTGAAGGCGTTGCCGAAATCGCCGGGCTTGACGGCGCTGCCGGGCCAGGAGGGTGCCGAGGGGTCCTTGCACAGGAGGAGGGGTGACAACGCCTGGGCGCCTTTCGACTCCGGGGAGCTGCAGAGCAGGGAGTCCCCGAGGCCGGAGGGGAGGGTCGCGGCCACCGCCTGCGTTTTCCAACCCGGCTGGTCCACCAGCTTCTCTGCCGCCTTCCTCTCGACCCTGGGTTTCGTCTTGGAGCCCTTCCCGCAGAGCCGGACCACCCTGATGCTCTCGCCGCCCAGGCGGCTCTGGCGGCCGAGGTCCGCAAAGGCGCTACGGGCGCTCTCCAGGCTCTCGTACTCCACCAGCGCGCAGCACTTGCTCAGCAGCTCCGGGAAGCGCGACGTGTATTTCCGCACATCTGAGGGCAGCTTGCGGCCCGGCCGCAGGATGCGGATGGAGGCGATGGCTCCGAAGGGGCTGAACATCCTCGTGATGGTCTCCACGAAATTCTTCTGGAGCGGCAGCAGCACGTCCTGCTCCGGGGGCAGCAGCTCCCAGGCCAGCAGCAGTTTGCTGGGAGGAATGCTCAGCAGGGACTCGGGGATGGGGACCCGCCGCCTCACTTTGGTGCTCTCCCCGTTCACCTCCAGCAGCTCCGAGAACTGCAGGGCGTAGAGCGTCAGCCGCCAGTCACGCGTCAGGTATTTCACCTGCGGGAGAGAGGGGTGAAACCGCGTCACTGGGAGTCTCCCCCGGGCAGGGACCACCCTAAACCCATCCTCCAGGCAGCCTGCAACCCCATCCCATGAGGTCATGGCAAGGCGATATCCCTCTTTCACGTGAGCATCTTCAGGATTTGCGGGAGAAGGTCCCGTGTGCCCCCAGACCGCGGCAACAAGCCACAGCTTCCCTGTACATCACAGCACCAGTGCTTCCCTGCAGTTTTTTGCTTAAGGGATGATCTCTGCCAAAGCAGCCTTGGGGAACCGCGGGCAGAAGAGGTGAACCCAGCCCTGGGCTTGCTTTGAGGACTCTTCACCTCTTCCCCAGCCACCCTCCCTGCTTGGAGAACTGCCGCAGCCCATGGAAGGCAGAGAGCAGGGCCCAGCTCTGCACCACCAGCGAGTGCTTTGCTTTGCAGGGACACACACAGCCTGAGCAGAGCCTGGACCTCCCCGTCCACCTCACCGCAGACAGCCAGAGCACACCCAGACACCCAGGCATCCTCCACGTGAAGGCCACTTCCCACCCCGGCCGGCCAACGCAACGCGATGCCTACCTTCTTGAAGGACGGCAGCAGTTTGATGCTGACAAAGCCCATCTTCTTCTTCTTCTGAACGTGTTTCGGGAGGAAAGCATCCTTGGCCAGCTTCTCGTCACAGAGCTAGAATTCCACCTGGGACACCATCCTCCTGACCAGCTGCGGGTCGGGGACGCATTTCTCGCAGTCCAAGACATCAGCCCCCAAAACATCGCTCGCAGCGCAGAAGCTCCTGGCAAAGCAGCAGGGACACGGGTGTGAGCTGCTGGCCTTTGGGATGTGCAGCACCGCCTGGTCCCAGCCGCAACGGTCGGTGCAGATGGCGGAGTGTTGAGGAGCGGGGTTGCTCAGCTGCGCTCTGAAATGAAATCCAGTTTTATGTTCTCACGAGCGCGGTTGCCTTCACGCCCCCGGCATCGGTCCCTGCCACGAGTTACAAACTGGAAGCCAGAGGTGCCTCGCCAACAGAGAGCAATCTCTTTCATTAACAGGATCCAGGCCGAGAGAGATCTTGGGCCTCCGGTTCACGGCGCTTCTCCCGACTCCCCCAGGCCACACGCCGTTCCCACAGCGGGAGCGAGAGGCCTGCGTTCCTACCGAGGGTGTCCTTGGGAGCGCCAAATCCTCCAAGGACCAGGAGGGGATGCACTAACCCCATCCCTGCGGAGCACAAACAGCCCCAGCCTCTCCTCATCGGACGTTGTGCAGAACCCAGGCCTTTTCTGGGAGCACGTGGCGGCGGGTGCTGTCTCCTCCTGGGTGTCACGCACCCAGGGCAAGCGCGGCCCCCTCCGAGGGGGATCCAGAGCTGCTGCTTTTCCGACCGGGCGACTAAAAGCCCTGACAGCACTCCTCGAGCCAGGGCTGGGGGAAAGCACGCCACCGACTGACACCGCGGGACCTTCCTTCGCACCCTCGAAGCCCTTTCTCCTATTTCTGCGTCACTCCAGCCAAGGCAGCGAACAGAAGCACGGCCAAGAGTCACAAATGCGTTGGCCACCTGCCACAAGGAGGCTGCGGCTGCGGTTGCAGCTGCGGCTGCGTTTGTGGCTGCGGCCGCATCTTGGTCCCTTCTTAGCTCGGCCGAATCAACTTGTTCTTTTTCCCCCACCGGAAAAACACTGTTGAAAGCCAAGAGTATTTGCACCCACAGCCTGAGAGCCACCTGTAGGCCCCGGGGGCCCCCCAGCCTCCCTTAACCCCTTCCCTCCCCAGGAGGAGCTGGGGACGCTCTTGGGGGGGGAGGGGGGCGGAACACAGGGAGCCCCCGCGTTCCTTCCTGGGAGACGCCAAAGAGTCCTTAGTAGCCAACAGCCAGAAGGGACCATGGCGCGGCCACCACGGCAGCTCCCACCGCGTGGGCCCGGGGGCCCCCCGGCGCCCCAGCTTTTTCAGACTTTTGTGCTCCCCGAAACCTTCAACCCTCGAGGTAGGGACCAGCCCCGAGCCCAGAGAAGCTCTTGGGGGCAAGAGCGGAGCTCACCGCCGGCCACGGCTCCTCTCTCTCTCTCGTAGGCTCAGCCAACCTGTACCATCTGCCCGGGCAGGAGCAGCCCTTCCCTGCAGCCTGGGCACCCCTGCCAGGGGTGGCACCCCAGGCCCCCCAGGCACCACCAGCAGGTAGGGCACCCCAGTCTGCTCGGGCACCTTTGGCACCCCCGTCACACCCGTCCCCCCGGCAGCTTTCGCACGGGCGTTCAGCAAGCCCGCGGGAGCACCCTTGCCCTCGCCTGGGTGACGCGTACCCACTCCAGCCAATCTGCGGAGAACTTCCCAAATATCTGGGGCCACCTCTCCCGTTTCACCTCCTAGAAGGGAGTCTCCCCCCCAACGTGCAACCCCGTCCCACCGGCACAGCAGCTCACCCCGTCAGGATGCCCCTGCACAGCAGCTCCCCACGCGCCTGGCGCGGAGCTGGGGGATGTCGGCCGTGGGGGATGGCTCGGTGGGTGCCCCTGGAGACTCCCCCCGGCCCAGCATGGCTCCCTCTCACCCACACAGGTCTGCAGATGGCTCCGTGTGGCTGCCTCTTCGACCCCCAGGTCTTCCAGATCCAGTGGACAGCCACCAACCTGCCTCCACCGGCCGGTGCCATGCTCGGCCAAGGCACCGCTTCTCTGCCAGGGGCTGCCCTGGGGGGGCCCTGGGGCTGCGGGGCCCCCCTGGCCTGGGCAGCCCCGGGGACTCCCCAGGGCCAGCCACAGTACCTTGCCCCCTACCAACATCTGGCAAGAGCGGTGGCCCCAGCCCCTACGGCGCTGCCCATGTCGATGCCCACCTACCAGCACATCCAGGGGCAGTTGCTGGTGATTGACACCTCCAGCACGGCCACCCCTGCAGGGGCACCCCTGGGCAGCGACGTCCCCCCCAGCCCCTCCGCTGCCCCCCCCAACCAAGACCTTGGGGACACTGCAGGAGACCCCGAAGTGTCTGAGGAGATGCTGCTGCAGGAGGCCCTCAGACTCTTCGGGTGCTCCACGGACGCGGTGGGGGCCAGCCAGGGTGGTCCCAGCAGCAGCCCCGTGCCTGGCCACCCCAGGGGCACCAGCCCAGAGGGGACAGGGGTGGCCCCAGCCTGCCCAGTGCTGCCGACATGCAGCCCCGGCTACCAGCACATCGAGGGGCAGTCGCAGAAGATCAACACCTCCGGCACGGCCACCCCTGCAGGGGCACCCCCGGGCAGTGACGTCCCCCCGGGCAGTGACGTCCCCCCGGGCAGCGATGTCCCCCCCAGCCCCTCTGCTGCCCCCCACAGCCAAGCCCTGGGGGACACGGCAGGCGACCTCGCCGTGTCCGAGGAGGTGCCTCTTGAAGAGGCCCTCAGACTCTTCGGGTGCTCCACCGACGCGGCGGGGGACAGCCAGGATGGTCCCAGCAGCAGCCCCACGCCTGGCCACCCTGGGGGCACCAGCCGAGAGGGGACAGGGGTGGCTCCAGCCTGCCCAGTGATGCCGCTATCCATCCCCGGCTACCAGTACATCGACGGGCAGCTGGAGGAGATAGACACCTCCGGCACGGCCACCCCTGCGGGGCCACCCCCGGGCAGCGACATCCCACCAGGCAGCGACGTCCCCCCCAGCCCCTGCGCTGCCCCTCACACCCAAGCCCTGGGGGACATCGCAGAGCACCTGGCAGTGCCCGATGGGGAGCTTCTTGAAGAGGCCCTCGGGCTCCTTGGGTGCTCCCTGGACACGGTGGGGGCCAGGCAGGACGGTCCCAGAAGCAGCCCCGTGCCTGGGGACACCAAGGGCACCGGCGCAGCCACCCCCGACTGGGACTTCAGCCCTTGGTCGCTGCCGGATGAGCTGCTCACCCTCGACTCCTCCAGCCCCGAGCTCGACGACACCATGCTGAGCCTCGACATATTCAACAGCGTCGGGATGGAGCCCCAGGAGCCGCGGCAGGATGCGGGGATGGACCTGCCACCATCCCCGTCTGCCGCGGCAGAGCAGCCGAGGAAGAGGCAGGCGCAGAGCTCCTTGCCAATGCCACCCAGCAAGCGCAGGGCTCTGGCAGACGACATGGGGGTGTGAGGGGGGATCAGACGGGGCTGAGATGGAGATGGGGGGAGTGGGAGGTGGGAGGGGGGGATCAGACGGGGTTGAGATGGAGATGGGGGAGTGGAGGGTGGGAGGGGAGGGAGGTGGATTGGTTGGGGGGGGCTTGAGGGGGTGGGTGGGTGGTAGGGAGGGTTTAGGGCAGCTTTGTTGGGACCTTTTCTGTTGTCTTTTCGATTAAAAGCTATTTCTCCAGATCTGCTCCGTGCCTGTGTGGGAGAGGGAGGGAGCACGGGGGGGCACTGGGAAACAGCCCCCAAGAGCTGCAAAAGCCCCACTAAGCCCCAGATCCGAGCCAGCGAGGCCCGAGGGGAACCCAGCCACCACCAGGCCCAAGTCACCACCAGAGGGGCAGGCGATGGTGGGGGGGGGGACGGGACGGGAACGGGAACGACTCCCCTGTCCCCTTCCCCAGGGGAAGCAGCCCTTTGGTGGGGAAGCCAGGACAGACAGGTCCCTGCAGGACTCACGGACACGGCCCCACGCAGAAAGCAGCACGCAGCCCCTGGGACAAGGACAGACCTTGGAGGCCGGGGCGGGGGAAACAGAAGAAAAAAAATGAATCTCTAAAATCTCAGCACCGGCCAGCAAGCGCCTGGAAAGCTCACCTCTCCTTATTGCCCATTTCCCATCCCAGCTCCACAACCCAGGAGCAAGGCAGCCCATGGCACCTTCGAGAAGCAGCCTCACCTTGCTGGGTCTGCTTTGCAGAAGGTGCAGGCTGAGGTCCCCCAGCACCGGCGGGTTGGGGGGCGGCTGAGCCCCTTCCTTCGGGCAGTCCCAGGGGTGCCGCTCGCCGCTCCGGACCCCGGGCAGGCGCAGTCCCGTCGGCATCAGCACGGCGCAGCTCCCGGTGCTGCTGCTGCTCAGCGTCTCGCCCCGCGTGCCGACTCGCCCCAAGCACTGGCCTTGCCCCAAAACTGGCCCCTGGAGCGCTGCAACACCACCGCCCGCAGCTCTCGCGGGCCACCGAGAGTCCTCCTCCTCTCGAGCAGAAGGAAAAAGGAAAGAAAAGAAAAGGAAAACCCCAAACCCAAACGTCAAGGAGCCTCCGCGCCGGAGGATGAGCTCTCCTCACCCAAAGCTGCTGCAAAAGCCCTTGGTGCCATCGGGGCCGTGGGGCAGGCGAAGCAGCGCATCCCGCAGGTCGAGGGGCTCGGGCACCCGTTTCGCTGCCGGGACGTTGCCGGCAAGAGGTCTGGCATCTGGAGAGGGGCTGCTGGGCCAGGGCGCCCAGGCACCCGCCCCGCTCCTCCAGCCGCAGCCATGGGTGCTCTCGGGGCTGGAGCAGAGGCCGTAGCGGTCGGCCGTGCCCAAGCCTGTCCCGAGCAGCGGGAAGACTTTCCTGGTGAGGAGCGATCCGGTGAAGGCGTTGCCGAAATCGCCGGGCTTGACGGCGCTGCCGGGCCAGGAGGGTGCCGAGGGGTCCTTGCACAGGAGGAGGGGTGACAACGCCTGGGCGCCTTTCGACTCCGGGGAGCTGCAGAGCAGGGAGTCCCCGAGGCCGGAGGGGAGGGTCGCGGCCACCGCCTGCGTTTTCCAACCCGGCTGGTCCACCAGCTTCTCTGCCGCCTTCCTCTCGACCCTGGGTTTCGTCTTGGAGCCCTTCCCGCAGAGCCGGACCACCCTGATGCTCTCGCCGCCCAGGCGGCTCTGGCGGCCGAGGTCCGCAAAGGCGCTACGGGCGCTCTCCAGGCTCTCGTACTCCACCAGCGCGCAGCACTTGCTCAGCAGCTCCGGGAAGCGCGACGTGTATTTCCGCACATCTGAGGGCAGCTTGCGGCCCGGCCGCAGGATGCGGATGGAGGCGATGGCTCCGAAGGGGCTGAACATCCTCGTGATGGTCTCCACGAAATTCTTCTGGAGCGGCAGCAGCACGTCCTGCTCCGGGGGCAGCAGCTCCCAGGCCAGCAGCAGTTTGCTGGGAGGAATGCTCAGCAGGGACTCGGGGATGGGGACCCGCCGCCTCACTTTGGTGCTCTCCCCGTTCACCTCCAGCAGCTCCGAGAACTGCAGGGCGTAGAGCGTCAGCCGCCAGTCACGCGTCAGGTATTTCACCTGCGGGAGAGAGGGGTGAAACCGCGTCACTGGGAGTCTCCCCCGGGCAGGGACCACCCTAAACCCATCCTCCAGGCAGCCTGCAACCCCATCCCATGAGGTCATGGCAAGGCGATATCCCTCTTTCACGTGAGCATCTTCAGGATTTGCGGGAGAAGGTCCCGTGTGCCCCCAGACCGCGGCAACAAGCCACAGCTTCCCTGTACATCACAGCACCAGTGCTTCCCTGCAGTTTTTTGCTTAAGGGATGATCTCTGCCAAAGCAGCCTTGGGGAACCGCGGGCAGAAGAGGTGAACCCAGCCCTGGGCTTGCTTTGAGGACTCTTCACCTCTTCCCCAGCCACCCTCCCTGCTTGGAGAACTGCCGCAGCCCATGGAAGGCAGAGAGCAGGGCCCAGCTCTGCACCACCAGCGAGTGCTTTGCTTTGCAGGGACACACACAGCCTGAGCAGAGCCTGGACCTCCCCGTCCACCTCACCGCAGACAGCCAGAGCACACCCAGACACCCAGGCATCCTCCACGTGAAGGCCACTTCCCACCCCGGCCGGCCAACGCAACGCGATGCCTACCTTCTTGAAGGACGGCAGCAGTTTGATGCTGACAAAGCCCATCTTCTTCTTCTTCTGAACGTGTTTCGGGAGGAAAGCATCCTTGGCCAGCTTCTCGTCACAGAGCTAGAATTCCACCTGGGACACCATCCTCCTGACCAGCTGCGGGTCGGGGACGCATTTCTCGCAGTCCAAGACATCAGCCCCCAAAACATCGCTCGCAGCGCAGAAGCTCCTGGCAAAGCAGCAGGGACACGGGTGTGAGCTGCTGGCCTTTGGGATGTGCAGCACCGCCTGGTCCCAGCCGCAACGGTCGGTGCAGATGGCGGAGTGTTGAGGAGCGGGGTTGCTCAGCTGCGCTCTGAAATGAAATCCAGTTTTATGTTCTCACGAGCGCGGTTGCCTTCACGCCCCCGGCATCGGTCCCTGCCACGAGTTACAAACTGGAAGCCAGAGGTGCCTCGCCAACAGAGAGCAATCTCTTTCATTAACAGGATCCAGGCCGAGAGAGATCTTGGGCCTCCGGTTCACGGCGCTTCTCCCGACTCCCCCAGGCCACACGCCGTTCCCACAGCGGGAGCGAGAGGCCTGCGTTCCTACCGAGGGTGTCCTTGGGAGCGCCAAATCCTCCAAGGACCAGGAGGGGATGCACTAACCCCATCCCTGCGGAGCACAAACAGCCCCAGCCTCTCCTCATCGGACGTTGTGCAGAACCCAGGCCTTTTCTGGGAGCACGTGGCGGCGGGTGCTGTCTCCTCCTGGGTGTCACGCACCCAGGGCAAGCGCGGCCCCCTCCGAGGGGGATCCAGAGCTGCTGCTTTTCCGACCGGGCGACTAAAAGCCCTGACAGCACTCCTCGAGCCAGGGCTGGGGGAAAGCACGCCACCGACTGACACCGCGGGACCTTCCTTCGCACCCTCGAAGCCCTTTCTCCTATTTCTGCGTCACTCCAGCCAAGGCAGCGAACAGAAGCACGGCCAAGAGTCACAAATGCGTTGGCCACCTGCCACAAGGAGGCTGCGGCTGCGGTTGCAGCTGCGGCTGCGTTTGCGGCTGCGGCCGCATCTTGGTCCCTTCTTAGCTCGGCCGAATCAACTTGTTCTTTTTCCCCCACCGGAAAAACACTGTTGAAAGCCAAGAGTATTTGCACCCACAGCCTGAGAGCCACCTGTAGGCCCCGGGGGCCCCCCAGCCTCCCTTAACCCCTTCCCTCCCCAGGAGGAGCTGGGGACGCTCTTGGGGGGGGAGGGGGGCGGAACACAGGGAGCCCCCGCGTTCCTTCCTGGGAGACGCCAAAGAGTCCTTAGTAGCCAACAGCCAGAAGGGACCATGGCGCGGCCACCACGGCAGCTCCCACCGCGTGGGCCCGGGGGCCCCCCGGCGCCCCAGCTTTTTCAGACTTTTGTGCTCCCCGAAACCTTCAACCCTCGAGGTAGGGACCAGCCCCGAGCCCAGAGAAGCTCTTGGGGGCAAGAGCGGAGCTCACCGCCGGCCACGGCTCCTCTCTCTCTCTCGTAGGCTCAGCCAACCTGTACCATCTGCCCGGGCAGGAGCAGCCCTTCCCTGCAGCCTGGGCACCCCTGCCAGGGGTGGCACCCCAGGCCCCCCAGGCACCACCAGCAGGTAGGGCACCCCAGTCTGCTCGGGCACCTTTGGCACCCCCGTCACACCCGTCCCCCCGGCAGCTTTCGCACGGGCGTTCAGCAAGCCCGCGGGAGCACCCTTGCCCTCGCCTGGGTGACGCGTACCCACTCCAGCCAATCTGCGGAGAACTTCCCAAATATCTGGGGCCACCTCTCCCGTTTCACCTCCTAGAAGGGAGTCTCCCCCCCAACGTGCAACCCCGTCCCACCGGCACAGCAGCTCACCCCGTCAGGATGCCCCTGCACAGCAGCTCCCCACGCGCCTGGCGCGGAGCTGGGGGATGTCGGCCGTGGGGGATGGCTCGGTGGGTGCCCCTGGAGACTCCCCCCGGCCCAGCATGGCTCCCTCTCACCCACACAGGTCTGCAGATGGCTCCGTGTGGCTGCCTCTTCGACCCCCAGGTCTTCCAGATCCAGTGGACAGCCACCAACCTGCCTCCACCGGCCGGTGCCATGCTCGGCCAAGGCACCGCTTCTCTGCCAGGGGCTGCCCTGGGGGGGCCCTGGGGCTGCGGGGCCCCCCTGGCCTGGGCAGCCCCGGGGACTCCCCAGGGCCAGCCACAGTACCTTGCCCCCTACCAACATCTGGCAAGAGCGGTGGCCCCAGCCCCTACGGCGCTGCCCATGTCGATGCCCACCTACCAGCACATCCAGGGGCAGTTGCTGGTGATTGACACCTCCAGCACGGCCACCCCTGCAGGGGCACCCCTGGGCAGCGACGTCCCCCCCAGCCCCTCCGCTGCCCCCCCCAACCAAGACCTTGGGGACACTGCAGGAGACCCCGAAGTGTCTGAGGAGATGCTGCTGCAGGAGGCCCTCAGACTCTTCGGGTGCTCCACGGACGCGGTGGGGGCCAGCCAGGGTGGTCCCAGCAGCAGCCCCGTGCCTGGCCACCCCAGGGGCACCAGCCCAGAGGGGACAGGGGTGGCCCCAGCCTGCCCAGTGCTGCCGACATGCAGCCCCGGCTACCAGCACATCGAGGGGCAGTCGCAGAAGATCAACACCTCCGGCACGGCCACCCCTGCAGGGGCACCCCCGGGCAGTGACGTCCCCCCGGGCAGTGACGTCCCCCCGGGCAGCGATGTCCCCCCCAGCCCCTCTGCTGCCCCCCACAGCCAAGCCCTGGGGGACACGGCAGGCGACCTCGCCGTGTCCGAGGAGGTGCCTCTTGAAGAGGCCCTCAGACTCTTCGGGTGCTCCACCGACGCGGCGGGGGACAGCCAGGATGGTCCCAGCAGCAGCCCCACGCCTGGCCACCCTGGGGGCACCAGCCGAGAGGGGACAGGGGTGGCTCCAGCCTGCCCAGTGATGCCGCTATCCATCCCCGGCTACCAGTACATCGACGGGCAGCTGGAGGAGATAGACACCTCCGGCACGGCCACCCCTGCGGGGCCACCCCCGGGCAGCGACATCCCACCAGGCAGCGACGTCCCCCCCAGCCCCTGCGCTGCCCCTCACACCCAAGCCCTGGGGGACATCGCAGAGCACCTGGCAGTGCCCGATGGGGAGCTTCTTGAAGAGGCCCTCGGGCTCCTTGGGTGCTCCCTGGACACGGTGGGGGCCAGGCAGGACGGTCCCAGAAGCAGCCCCGTGCCTGGGGACACCAAGGGCACCGGCGCAGCCACCCCCGACTGGGACTTCAGCCCTTGGTCGCTGCCGGATGAGCTGCTCACCCTCGACTCCTCCAGCCCCGAGCTCGACGACACCATGCTGAGCCTCGACATATTCAACAGCGTCGGGATGGAGCCCCAGGAGCCGCGGCAGGATGCGGGGATGGACCTGCCACCATCCCCGTCTGCCGCGGCAGAGCAGCCGAGGAAGAGGCAGGCGCAGAGCTCCTTGCCAATGCCACCCAGCAAGCGCAGGGCTCTGGCAGACGACATGGGGGTGTGAGGGGGGATCAGACGGGGCTGAGATGGAGATGGGGGGAGTGGGAGGTGGGAGGGGGGGATCAGACGGGGTTGAGATGGAGATGGGGGAGTGGAGGGTGGGAGGGGAGGGAGGTGGATTGGTTGGGGGGGGCTTGAGGGGGTGGGTGGGTGGTAGGGAGGGTTTAGGGCAGCTTTGTTGGGACCTTTTCTGTTGTCTTTTCGATTAAAAGCTATTTCTCCAGACCTGCTCCGTGCCTGTGTGGGAGAGGGAGGGAGCACGGGGGGGCACTGGGAAACAGCCCCCAAGAGCTGCAAAAGCCCCACTAAGCCCCAGATCCGAGCCAGCGAGGCCCGAGGGGAACCCAGCCACCACCAGGCCCAAGTCACCACCAGAGGGGCAGGCGATGGTGGGGGGGGGGACGGGACGGGAACGGGAACGACTCCCCTGTCCCCTTCCCCAGGGGAAGCAGCCCTTTGGTGGGGAAGCCAGGACAGACAGGTCCCTGCAGGACTCACGGACACGGCCCCACGCAGAAAGCAGCACGCAGCCCCTGGGACAAGGACAGACCTTGGAGGCCGGGGCGGGGGAAACAGAAGAAAAAAAATGAATCTCTAAAATCTCAGCACCGGCCAGCAAGCGCCTGGAAAGCTCACCTCTCCTTATTGCCCATTTCCCATCCCAGCTCCACAACCCAGGAGCAAGGCAGCCCATGGCACCTTCGAGAAGCAGCCTCACCTTGCTGGGTCTGCTTTGCAGAAGGTGCAGGCTGAGGTCCCCCAGCACCGGCGGGTTGGGGGGCGGCTGAGCCCCTTCCTTCGGGCAGTCCCAGGGGTGCCGCTCGCCGCTCCGGACCCCGGGCAGGCGCAGTCCCGTCGGCATCAGCACGGCGCAGCTCCCGGTGCTGCTGCTGCTCAGCGTCTCGCCCCGCGTGCCGACTCGCCCCAAGCACTGGCCTTGCCCCAAAACTGGCCCCTGGAGCGCTGCAACACCACCGCCCGCAGCTCTCGCGGGCCACCGAGAGTCCTCCTCCTCTCGAGCAGAAGGAAAAAGGAAAGAAAAGAAAAGGAAAACCCCAAACCCAAACGTCAAGGAGCCTCCGCGCCGGAGGATGAGCTCTCCTCACCCAAAGCTGCTGCAAAAGCCCTTGGTGCCATCGGGGCCGTGGGGCAGGCGAAGCAGCGCATCCCGCAGGTCGAGGGGCTCGGGCACCCGTTTCGCTGCCGGGACGTTGCCGGCAAGAGGTCTGGCATCTGGAGAGGGGCTGCTGGGCCAGGGCGCCCAGGCACCCGCCCCGCTCCTCCAGCCGCAGCCATGGGTGCTCTCGGGGCTGGAGCAGAGGCCGTAGCGGTCGGCCGTGCCCAAGCCTGTCCCGAGCAGCGGGAAGACTTTCCTGGTGAGGAGCGATCCGGTGAAGGCGTTGCCGAAATCGCCGGGCTTGACGGCGCTGCCGGGCCAGGAGGGTGCCGAGGGGTCCTTGCACAGGAGGAGGGGTGACAACGCCTGGGCGCCTTTCGACTCCGGGGAGCTGCAGAGCAGGGAGTCCCCGAGGCCGGAGGGGAGGGTCGCGGCCACCGCCTGCGTTTTCCAACCCGGCTGGTCCACCAGCTTCTCTGCCGCCTTCCTCTCGACCCTGGGTTTCGTCTTGGAGCCCTTCCCGCAGAGCCGGACCACCCTGATGCTCTCGCCGCCCAGGCGGCTCTGGCGGCCGAGGTCCGCAAAGGCGCTACGGGCGCTCTCCAGGCTCTCGTACTCCACCAGCGCGCAGCACTTGCTCAGCAGCTCCGGGAAGCGCGACGTGTATTTCCGCACATCTGAGGGCAGCTTGCGGCCCGGCCGCAGGATGCGGATGGAGGCGATGGCTCCGAAGGGGCTGAACATCCTCGTGATGGTCTCCACGAAATTCTTCTGGAGCGGCAGCAGCACGTCCTGCTCCGGGGGCAGCAGCTCCCAGGCCAGCAGCAGTTTGCTGGGAGGAATGCTCAGCAGGGACTCGGGGATGGGGACCCGCCGCCTCACTTTGGTGCTCTCCCCGTTCACCTCCAGCAGCTCCGAGAACTGCAGGGCGTAGAGCGTCAGCCGCCAGTCACGCGTCAGGTATTTCACCTGCGGGAGAGAGGGGTG
The DNA here is from genome assembly GCF_929443795.1 of Astur gentilis. NCBI lineage: Eukaryota > Metazoa > Chordata > Aves > Accipitriformes > Accipitridae > Astur > Astur gentilis. The sequence goes on along the minus strand of NC_064887.1, from coordinate 38,732,469 downwards.
AAACCGCGTCACTGGGAGTCTCCCCCGGGCAGGGACCACCCTAAACCCATCCTCCAGGCAGCCTGCAACCCCATCCCATGAGGTCATGGCAAGGCGATATCCCTCTTTCACGTAAGCATCTTCAGGATTTGCGGGAGAAGGTCCCGTGTGCCCCCAGACCGCGGCAACAAGCCACAGCTTCCCTGTACATCACAGCACCAGTGCTTCCCTGCAGTTTTTTGCTTAAGGGATGATCTCTGCCAAAGCAGCCTTGGGGAACCGCGGGCAGAAGAGGTGAACCCAGCCCTGGGCTTGCTTTGAGGACTCTTCACCTCTTCCCCAGCCACCCTCCCTGCTTGGAGAACTGCCGCAGCCCACGGAAGGCAGAGAGCAGGGCCCAGCTCTGCACCACCAGCGAGTGCTTTGCTTTGCAGGGACACACACAGCCTGAGCAGAGCCTGGACCTCCCCGTCCACCTCACCGCAGACAGCCAGAGCACACCCAGACACCCAGGCATCCTCCACGTGAAGGCCACTTCCCACCCCGGCCGGCCAACGCAACGCGATGCCTACCTTCTTGAAGGACGGCAGCAGTTTGATGCTGACAAAGCCCATCTTCTTCTTCTTCTGAACGTGTTTCGGGAGGAAAGCATCCTTGGCCAGCTTCTCGTCACAGAGCTAGAATTCCACCTGGGACACCATCCTCCTGACCAGCTGCGGGTCGGGGACGCATTTCTCGCAGTCCAAGACATCAGCCCCCAAAACATCGCTCGCAGCGCAGAAGCTCCTGGCAAAGCAGCAGGGACACGGGTGTGAGCTGCTGGCCTTTGGGATGTGCAGCACCGCCTGGTCCCAGCCGCAACGGTCGGTGCAGATGGCGGAGTGTTGAGGAGCGGGGTTGCTCAGCTGCGCTCTGAAATGAAATCCAGTTTTATGTTCTCACGAGCGCGGTTGCCTTCACGCCCCCGGCATCGGTCCCTGCCACGAGTTACAAACTGGCAGCCAGAGGTGCCTCGCCAACAGAGAGCAATCTCTTTCATTAACAGGACACAGGCCGGGAGAGATCTTGGGCCTCCGGTACACGGCGCTTCTCCCGACTCCCCCAGGCCACACGCCGTTCCCACAGCGGGAGCGAGAGGCCTGCGTTCCTACCGAGGGTGTCCTTGGGAGCGCCAAATCCTCCAAGGACCAGGAGGGGATGCACTAACCCCATCCCTGCGGAGCACAAACAGCCCCAGCCTCTCCTCATCGGACGTTGTGCAGAACCCAGGCCTTTTCTGGGAGCACGCGGCGGCGGGTGCTGTCTCCTCCTGGGTGTCACGCACCCAGGGCAAGCGCGGCCCCCTCCGAGGGGGATCCAGAGCTGCTGCTTTTCCGACCGGGCGACTAAAAGCCCTGACAGCACTCCTCGAGCCAGGGCTGGGGGAAAGCACGCCACCGAGTGACACCGCGGGACATTCCTTCGCACCCTCGAAGCCCTCTCTCCTATTTCTGCGTCACTCCAGCCAAGGCAGCGAACAGAAGCACGGCCAAGAGTCACAAATGCGTTGGCCACCTGCCACAAGGAGGCTGCGGCTGCGGTTGCAGCTGCGGCTGCGTTTGCGGCTGCGGCCGCATCTTGGTCCCTTCTTAGCTCGGCCGAATCAACTTGTTCTTTTTCCCCCACCGGAAAAACACTGTTGAAAGCCAAGAGTATTTGCACCCACAGCCTGAGAGCCACCTGTAGGCCCCGGGGGCCCCCCAGCCTCCCTTAACCCCTTCCCTCCCCAGGAGGAGCTGGGGACGCTCTTGGGGGGGGAGGGGGGCGGAACACAGGGAGCCCCCGCGTTCCTTCCTGGGAGACGCCAAAGAGTCCTTAGTAGCCAACAGCCAGAAGGGACCATGGCGCGGCCACCACGGCAGCTCCCACCGCGTGGGCCCGGGGGCCCCCCGGCGCCCCAGCTTTTTCAGACTTTTGTGCTCCCCGAAACCTTCAACCCTCGAGGTAGGGACCAGCCCCGAGCCCAGAGAAGCTCTTGGGGGCAAGAGCGGAGCTCACCGCCGGCCACGGCTCCTCTCTCTCTCTCGTAGGCTCAGCCAACCTGTACCATCTGCCCGGGCAGGAGCAGCCCTTCCCTGCAGCCTGGGCACCCCTGCCAGGGGTGGCACCCCAGGCCCCCCAGGCACCACCAGCAGGTAGGGCACCCCAGTCTGCTCGGGCACCTTTGGCACCCCCGTCACACCCGTCCCCCCGGCAGCTTTCGCACGGGCGTTCAGCAAGCCCGCGGGAGCACCCTTGCCCTCGCCTGGGTGACGCGTACCCACTCCAGCCAATCTGCGGAGAACTTCCCAAATATCTGGGGCCACCTCTCCCGTTTCACCTCCTAGAAGGGAGTCTCCCCCCCAACGTGCAACCCCGTCCCACCGGCACAGCAGCTCACCCCGTCAGGATGCCCCTGCACAGCAGCTCCCCACGCGCCTGGCGCGGAGCTGGGGGATGTCGGCCGTGGGGGATGGCTCGGTGGGTGCCCCTGGAGACTCCCCCCGGCCCAGCATGGCTCCCTCTCACCCACACAGGTCTGCAGATGGCTCCGTGTGGCTGCCTCTTCGACCCCCAGGTCTTCCAGATCCAGTGGACAGCCACCAACCTGCCTCCACCGGCCGGTGCCATGCTCGGCCAAGGCACCGCTTCTCTGCCAGGGGCTGCCCTGGGGGGGCCCTGGGGCTGCGGGGCCCCCCTGGCCTGGGCAGCCCCGGGGACTCCCCAGGGCCAGCCACAGTACCTTGCCCCCTACCAACATCTGGCAAGAGCGGTGGCCCCAGCCCCTACGGCGCTGCCCATGTCGATGCCCACCTACCAGCACATCCAGGGGCAGTTGCTGGTGATTGACACCTCCAGCACGGCCACCCCTGCAGGGGCACCCCTGGGCAGCGACGTCCCCCCCAGCCCCTCCGCTGCCCCCCCCAACCAAGACCTTGGGGACACTGCAGGAGACCCCGAAGTGTCTGAGGAGATGCTGCTGCAGGAGGCCCTCAGACTCTTCGGGTGCTCCACGGACGCGGTGGGGGCCAGCCAGGGTGGTCCCAGCAGCAGCCCCGTGCCTGGCCACCCCAGGGGCACCAGCCCAGAGGGGACAGGGGTGGCCCCAGCCTGCCCAGTGCTGCCGACATGCAGCCCCGGCTACCAGCACATCGAGGGGCAGTCGCAGAAGATCAACACCTCCGGCACGGCCACCCCTGCAGGGGCACCCCCGGGCAGTGACGTCCCCCCGGGCAGTGACGTCCCCCCGGGCAGCGATGTCCCCCCCAGCCCCTCTGCTGCCCCCCACAGCCAAGCCCTGGGGGACACGGCAGGCGACCTCGCCGTGTCCGAGGAGGTGCCTCTTGAAGAGGCCCTCAGACTCTTCGGGTGCTCCACCGACGCGGCGGGGGACAGCCAGGATGGTCCCAGCAGCAGCCCCACGCCTGGCCACCCTGGGGGCACCAGCCGAGAGGGGACAGGGGTGGCTCCAGCCTGCCCAGTGATGCCGCTATCCATCCCCGGCTACCAGTACATCGACGGGCAGCTGGAGGAGATAGACACCTCCGGCACGGCCACCCCTGCGGGGCCACCCCCGGGCAGCGACATCCCACCAGGCAGCGACGTCCCCCCCAGCCCCTGCGCTGCCCCTCACACCCAAGCCCTGGGGGACATCGCAGAGCACCTGGCAGTGCCCGATGGGGAGCTTCTTGAAGAGGCCCTCGGGCTCCTTGGGTGCTCCCTGGACACGGTGGGGGCCAGGCAGGACGGTCCCAGAAGCAGCCCCGTGCCTGGGGACACCAAGGGCACCGGCGCAGCCACCCCCGACTGGGACTTCAGCCCTTGGTCGCTGCCGGATGAGCTGCTCACCCTCGACTCCTCCAGCCCCGAGCTCGACGACACCATGCTGAGCCTCGACATATTCAACAGCGTCGGGATGGAGCCCCAGGAGCCGCGGCAGGATGCGGGGATGGACCTGCCACCATCCCCGTCTGCCGCGGCAGAGCAGCCGAGGAAGAGGCAGGCGCAGAGCTCCTTGCCAATGCCACCCAGCAAGCGCAGGGCTCTGGCAGACGACATGGGGGTGTGAGGGGGGATCAGACGGGGCTGAGATGGAGATGGGGGGAGTGGGAGGTGGGAGGGGGGGATCAGACGGGGTTGAGATGGAGATGGGGGAGTGGAGGGTGGGAGGGGAGGGAGGTGGATTGGTTGGGGGGGGCTTGAGGGGGTGGGTGGGTGGTAGGGAGGGTTTAGGGCAGCTTTGTTGGGACCTTTTCTGTTGTCTTTTCGATTAAAAGCTATTTCTCCAGATCTGCTCCGTGCCTGTGTGGGAGAGGGAGGGAGCACGGGGGGGCACTGGGAAACAGCCCCCAAGAGCTGCAAAAGCCCCACTAAGCCCCAGATCCGAGCCAGCGAGGCCCGAGGGGAACCCAGCCACCACCAGGCCCAAGTCACCACCAGAGGGGCAGGCGATGGTGGGGGGGGGGACGGGACGGGAACGGGAACGACTCCCCTGTCCCCTTCCCCAGGGGAAGCAGCCCTTTGGTGGGGAAGCCAGGACAGACAGGTCCCTGCAGGACTCACGGACACGGCCCCACGCAGAAAGCAGCACGCAGCCCCTGGGACAAGGACAGACCTTGGAGGCCGGGGCGGGGGAAACAGAAGAAAAAAAATGAATCTCTAAAATCTCAGCACCGGCCAGCAAGCGCCTGGAAAGCTCACCTCTCCTTATTGCCCATTTCCCATCCCAGCTCCACAACCCAGGAGCAAGGCAGCCCATGGCACCTTCGAGAAGCAGCCTCACCTTGCTGGGTCTGCTTTGCAGAAGGTGCAGGCTGAGGTCCCCCAGCACCGGCGGGTTGGGGGGCGGCTGAGCCGCTTCCTTCGGGCAGTCCCAGGGGTGCCGCTCGCCGCTCCGGACCCCGGGCAGGCGCAGTCCCGTCGGCATCAGCACGGCGCAGCTCCCGGTGCTGCTGCTGCTCAGCGTCTCGCCCCGCGTGCCGACTCGCCCCAAGCACTGGCCTTGCCCCAAAACTGGCCCCTGGAGCGCTGCAACACCACCGCCCGCAGCTCTCGCGGGCCACCGAGAGTCCTCCTCCTCTCGAGCAGAAGGAAAAAGGAAAGAAAAGAAAAGGAAAACCCCAAACCCAAACGTCAAGGAGCCTCCGCGCCGGAGGATGAGCTCTCCTCACCCAAAGCTGCTGCAAAAGCCCTTGGTGCCATCGGGGCCGTGGGGCAGGCGAAGCAGCGCATCCCGCAGGTCGAGGGGCTCGGGCACCCGTTTCGCTGCCGGGACGTTGCCGGCAAGAGGTCTGGCATCTGGAGAGGGGCTGCTGGGCCAGGGCGCCCAGGCACCCGCCCCGCTCCTCCAGCCGCAGCCATGGGTGCTCTCGGGGCTGGAGCAGAGGCCGTAGCGGTCGGCCGTGCCCAAGCCTGTCCCGAGCAGCGGGAAGACTTTCCTGGTGAGGAGCGATCCGGTGAAGGCGTTGCCGAAATCGCCGGGCTTGACGGCGCTGCCGGGCCAGGAGGGTGCCGAGGGGTCCTTGCACAGGAGGAGGGGTGACAACGCCTGGGCGCCTTTCGACTCCGGGGAGCTGCAGAGCAGGGAGTCCCCGAGGCCGGAGGGGAGGGTCGCGGCCACCGCCTGCGTTTTCCAACCCGGCTGGTCCACCAGCTTCTCTGCCGCCTTCCTCTCGACCCTGGGTTTCGTCTTGGAGCCCTTCCCGCAGAGCCGGACCACCCTGATGCTCTCGCCGCCCAGGCGGCTCTGGCGGCCGAGGTCCGCAAAGGCGCTACGGGCGCTCTCCAGGCTCTCGTACTCCACCAGCGCGCAGCACTTGCTCAGCAGCTCCGGGAAGCGCGACGTGTATTTCCGCACATCTGAGGGCAGCTTGCGGCCCGGCCGCAGGATGCGGATGGAGGCGATGGCTCCGAAGGGGCTGAACATCCTCGTGATGGTCTCCACGAAATTCTTCTGGAGCGGCAGCAGCACGTCCTGCTCCGGGGGCAGCAGCTCCCAGGCCAGCAGCAGTTTGCTGGGAGGAATGCTCAGCAGGGACTCGGGGATGGGGACCCGCCGCCTCACTTTGGTGCTCTCCCCGTTCACCTCCAGCAGCTCCGAGAACTGCAGGGCGTAGAGCGTCAGCCGCCAGTCACGCGTCAGGTATTTCACCTGCGGGAGAGAGGGGTGAAACCGCGTCACTGGGAGTCTCCCCCGGGCAGGGACCACCCTAAACCCATCCTCCAGGCAGCCTGCAACCCCATCCCATGAGGTCATGGCAAGGCGATATCCCTCTTTCACGTGAGCATCTTCAGGATTTGCGGGAGAAGGTCCCGTGTGCCCCCAGACCGCGGCAACAAGCCACAGCTTCCCTGTACATCACAGCACCAGTGCTTCCCTGCAGTTTTTTGCTTAAGGGATGATCTCTGCCAAAGCAGCCTTGGGGAACCGCGGGCAGAAGAGGTGAACCCAGCCCTGGGCTTGCTTTGAGGACTCTTCACCTCTTCCCCAGCCACCCTCCCTGCTTGGAGAACTGCCGCAGCCCACGGAAGGCAGAGAGCAGGGCCCAGCTCTGCACCACCAGCGAGTGCTTTGCTTTGCAGGGACACACACAGCCTGAGCAGAGCCTGGACCTCCCCGTCCACCTCACCGCAGACAGCCAGAGCACACCCAGACACCCAGGCATCCTCCACGTGAAGGCCACTTCCCACCCCGGCCGGCCAACGCAACGCGATGCCTACCTTCTTGAAGGACGGCAGCAGTTTGATGCTGACAAAGCCCATCTTCTTCTTCTTCTGAACGTGTTTCGGGAGGAAAGCATCCTTGGCCAGCTTCTCGTCACAGAGCTAGAATTCCACCTGGGACACCATCCTCCTGACCAGCTGCGGGTCGGGGACGCATTTCTCGCAGTCCAAGACATCAGCCCCCAAAACATCGCTCGCAGCGCAGAAGCTCCTGGCAAAGCAGCAGGGACACGGGTGTGAGCTGCTGGCCTTTGGGATGTGCAGCACCGCCTGGTCCCAGCCGCAACGGTCGGTGCAGATGGCGGAGTGTTGAGGAGCGGGGTTGCTCAGCTGCGCTCTGAAATGAAATCCAGTTTTATGTTCTCACGAGCGCGGTTGCCTTCACGCCCCCGGCATCGGTCCCTGCCACGAGTTACAAACTGGAAGCCAGAGGTGCCTCGCCAACAGAGAGCAATCTCTTTCATTAACAGGATCCAGGCCGAGAGAGATCTTGGGCCTCCGGTTCACGGCGCTTCTCCCGACTCCCCCAGGCCACACGCCGTTCCCACAGCGGGAGCGAGAGGCCTGCGTTCCTACCGAGGGTGTCCTTGGGAGCGCCAAATCCTCCAAGGACCAGGAGGGGATGCACTAACCCCATCCCTGCGGAGCACAAACAGCCCCAGCCTCTCCTCATCGGACGTTGTGCAGAACCCAGGCCTTTTCTGGGAGCACGCGGCGGCGGGTGCTGTCTCCTCCTGGGTGTCACGCACCCAGGGCAAGCGCGGCCCCCTCCGAGGGGGATCCAGAGCTGCTGCTTTTCCGACCGGGCGACTAAAAGCCCTGACAGCACTCCTCGAGCCAGGGCTGGGGGAAAGCACGCCACCGAGTGACACCGCGGGACATTCCTTCGCACCCTCGAAGCCCTCTCTCCTATTTCTGCGTCACTCCAGCCAAGGCAGCGAACAGAAGCACGGCCAAGAGTCACAAATGCGTTGGCCACCTGCCACAAGGAGGCTGCGGCTGCGGTTGCAGCTGCGGCTGCGTTTGCGGCTGCGGCCGCATCTTGGTCCCTTCTTAGCTCGGCCGAATCAACTTGTTCTTTTTCCCCCACCGGAAAAACACTGTTGAAAGCCAAGAGTATTTGCACCCACAGCCTGAGAGCCACCTGTAGGCCCCGGGGGCCCCCCAGCCTCCCTTAACCCCTTCCCTCCCCAGGAGGAGCTGGGGACGCTCTTGGGGGGGGAGGGGGGCGGAACACAGGGAGCCCCCGCGTTCCTTCCTGGGAGACGCCAAAGAGTCCTTAGTAGCCAACAGCCAGAAGGGACCATGGCGCGGCCACCACGGCAGCTCCCACCGCGTGGGCCCGGGGGCCCCCCGGCGCCCCAGCTTTTTCAGACTTTTGTGCTCCCCGAAACCTTCAACCCTCGAGGTAGGGACCAGCCCCGAGCCCAGAGAAGCTCTTGGGGGCAAGAGCGGAGCTCACCGCCGGCCACGGCTCCTCTCTCTCTCTCGTAGGCTCAGCCAACCTGTACCATCTGCCCGGGCAGGAGCAGCCCTTCCCTGCAGCCTGGGCACCCCTGCCAGGGGTGGCACCCCAGGCCCCCCAGGCACCACCAGCAGGTAGGGCACCCCAGTCTGCTCGGGCACCTTTGGCACCCCCGTCACACCCGTCCCCCCGGCAGCTTTCGCACGGGCGTTCAGCAAGCCCGCGGGAGCACCCTTGCCCTCGCCTGGGTGACGCGTACCCACTCCAGCCAATCTGCGGAGAACTTCCCAAATATCTGGGGCCACCTCTCCCGTTTCACCTCCTAGAAGGGAGTCTCCCCCCCAACGTGCAACCCCGTCCCACCGGCACAGCAGCTCACCCCGTCAGGATGCCCCTGCACAGCAGCTCCCCACGCGCCTGGCGCGGAGCTGGGGGATGTCGGCCGTGGGGGATGGCTCGGTGGGTGCCCCTGGAGACTCCCCCCGGCCCAGCATGGCTCCCTCTCACCCACACAGGTCTGCAGATGGCTCCGTGTGGCTGCCTCTTCGACCCCCAGGTCTTCCAGATCCAGTGGACAGCCACCAACCTGCCTCCACCGGCCGGTGCCATGCTCGGCCAAGGCACCGCTTCTCTGCCAGGGGCTGCCCTGGGGGGGCCCTGGGGCTGCGGGGCCCCCCTGGCCTGGGCAGCCCCGGGGACTCCCCAGGGCCAGCCACAGTACCTTGCCCCCTACCAACATCTGGCAAGAGCGGTGGCCCCAGCCCCTACGGCGCTGCCCATGTCGATGCCCACCTACCAGCACATCCAGGGGCAGTTGCTGGTGATTGACACCTCCAGCACGGCCACCCCTGCAGGGGCACCCCTGGGCAGCGACGTCCCCCCCAGCCCCTCCGCTGCCCCCCCCAACCAAGACCTTGGGGACACTGCAGGAGACCCCGAAGTGTCTGAGGAGATGCTGCTGCAGGAGGCCCTCAGACTCTTCGGGTGCTCCACGGACGCGGTGGGGGCCAGCCAGGGTGGTCCCAGCAGCAGCCCCGTGCCTGGCCACCCCAGGGGCACCAGCCCAGAGGGGACAGGGGTGGCCCCAGCCTGCCCAGTGCTGCCGACATGCAGCCCCGGCTACCAGCACATCGAGGGGCAGTCGCAGAAGATCAACACCTCCGGCACGGCCACCCCTGCAGGGGCACCCCCGGGCAGTGACGTCCCCCCGGGCAGTGACGTCCCCCCGGGCAGCGATGTCCCCCCCAGCCCCTCTGCTGCCCCCCACAGCCAAGCCCTGGGGGACACGGCAGGCGACCTCGCCGTGTCCGAGGAGGTGCCTCTTGAAGAGGCCCTCAGACTCTTCGGGTGCTCCACCGACGCGGCGGGGGACAGCCAGGATGGTCCCAGCAGCAGCCCCACGCCTGGCCACCCTGGGGGCACCAGCCGAGAGGGGACAGGGGTGGCTCCAGCCTGCCCAGTGATGCCGCTATCCATCCCCGGCTACCAGTACATCGACGGGCAGCTGGAGGAGATAGACACCTCCGGCACGGCCACCCCTGCGGGGCCACCCCCGGGCAGCGACATCCCACCAGGCAGCGACGTCCCCCCCAGCCCCTGCGCTGCCCCTCACACCCAAGCCCTGGGGGACATCGCAGAGCACCTGGCAGTGCCCGATGGGGAGCTTCTTGAAGAGGCCCTCGGGCTCCTTGGGTGCTCCCTGGACACGGTGGGGGCCAGGCAGGACGGTCCCAGAAGCAGCCCCGTGCCTGGGGACACCAAGGGCACCGGCGCAGCCACCCCCGACTGGGACTTCAGCCCTTGGTCGCTGCCGGATGAGCTGCTCACCCTCGACTCCTCCAGCCCCGAGCTCGACGACACCATGCTGAGCCTCGACATATTCAACAGCGTCGGGATGGAGCCCCAGGAGCCGCGGCAGGATGCGGGGATGGACCTGCCACCATCCCCGTCTGCTGCGGCAGAGCAGCCGAGGAAGAGGCAGGCGCAGAGCTCCTTGCCAATGCCACCCAGCAAGCGCAGGGCTCTGGCAGACGACATGGGGGTGTGAGGGGGGATCAGACGGGGCTGAGATGGAGATGGGGGGAGTGGGAGGTGGGAGGGGGGGATCAGACGGGGTTGAGATGGAGATGGGGGAGTGGAGGGTGGGAGGGGAGGGAGGTGGATTGGTTGGGGGGGGCTTGAGGGGGTGGGTGGGTGGTAGGGAGGGTTTAGGGCAGCTTTGTTGGGACCTTTTCTGTTGTCTTTTCGATTAAAAGCTATTTCTCCAGATCTGCTCTGTGCCTGTGTGGGAGAGGGAGGGAGCACGGGGGGGCACTGGGAAACAGCCCCCAAGAGCTGCAAAAGCCCCACTAAGCCCCAGATCCGAGCCAGCGAGGCCCGAGGGGAACCCAGCCACCACCAGGCCCAAGTCACCACCAGAGGGGCAGGCGATGGTGGGGGGGGGGACGGGAGGGGAACGGGAACGACTCCCCTGTCCCCTTCCCCAGGGGAAGCAGCCCTTTGGTGGGGAAGCCAGGACAGACAGGTCCCTGCAGGACTCACGGACACGGCCCCACGCAGAAAGCAGCACGCAGCCCCTGGGACAAGGACAGACCTTGGAGGCCGGGGCGGGGGAAACAGAAGAAAAAAAATGAATCTCTAAAATCTCAGCACCGGCCAGCAAGCGCCTGGAAAGCTCACCTCTCCTTATTGCCCATTTCCCATCCCAGCTCCACCACCCAGGAGCAAGGCAGCCCATGGCACCTTCGAGAAGCAGCCTCACCTTGCTGGGTCTGCTTTGCAGAAGGTGCAGGCTGAGGTCCCCCAGCACCGGCGGGTTGGGGGGCGGCTGAGCCGCTTCCTTCGGGCAGTCCCAGGGGTGCCGCTCGCCGCTCCGGACCCCGGGCAGGCGCAGTCCCGTCGGCATCAGCACGGCGCAGCTCCCGGTGCTGCTGCTGCTCAGCGTCTCGCCCCGCGTGCCGACTCGCCCCAAGCACTGGCCTTGCCCCAAAACTGGCCCCTGGAGCGCTGCAACACCACCGCCCGCAGCTCTCGCGGGCCACCGAGAGTCCTCCTCCTCTCGAGCAGAAGGAAAAAGGAAAGAAAAGAAAAGGAAAACCCCAAACCCAAACGTCAAGGAGCCTCCGCGCCGGAGGATGAGCTCTCCTCACCCAAAGCTGCTGCAAAAGCCCTTGGTGCCATCGGGGCCGTGGGGCAGGCGAAGCAGCGCATCCCGCAGGTCGAGGGGCTCGGGCACCCGTTTCGCTGCCGGGACGTTGCCGGCAAGAGGTCTGGCATCTGGAGAGGGGCTGCTGGGCCAGGGCGCCCAGGCACCCGCCCCGCTCCTCCAGCCGCAGCCATGGGTGCTCTCGGGGCTGGAGCAGAGGCCGTAGCGGTCGGCCGTGCCCAAGCCTGTCCCGAGCAGCGGGAAGACTTTCCTGGTGAGGAGCGATCCGGTGAAGGCGTTGCCGAAATCGCCGGGCTTGACGGCGCTGCCGGGCCAGGAGGGTGCCGAGGGGTCCTTGCACAGGAGGAGGGGTGACAACGCCTGGGCGCCTTTCGACTCCGGGGAGCTGCAGAGCAGGGAGTCCCCGAGGCCGGAGGGGAGGGTCGCGGCCACCGCCTGCGTTTTCCAACCCGGCTGGTCCACCAGCTTCTCTGCCGCCTTCCTCTCGACCCTGGGTTTCGTCTTGGAGCCCTTCCCGCAGAGCCGGACCACCCTGATGCTCTCGCCGCCCAGGCGGCTCTGGCGGCCGAGGTCCGCAAAGGCGCTACGGGCGCTCTCCAGGCTCTCGTACTCCACCAGCGCGCAGCACTTGCTCAGCAGCTCCGGGAAGCGCGACGTGTATTTCCGCACATCTGAGGGCAGCTTGCGGCCCGGCCGCAGGATGCGGATGGAGGTGATGGCTCCGAAGGGGCTGAACATCCTCGTGATGGTCTCCACGAAATTCTTCTGGAGCGGCAGCAGCACGTCCTGCTCCGGGGGCAGCAGCTCCCAGGCCAGCAGCAGTTTGCTGGGAGGAATGCTCAGCAGGGACTCGGGGATGGGGACCCGCCGCCTCACTTTGGTGCTCTCCCCGTTCACCTCCAGCAGCTCCGAGAACTGCAGGGCGTAGAGCGTCAGCCGCCAGTCACGCGTCAGGTATTTCACCTGCGGGAGAGAGGGGTGAAACCGCGTCACTGGGAGTCTCCCCCGGGCAGGGACCACCCTAAACCCATCCTCCAGGCAGCCTGCAACCCCATCCCATGAGGTCATGGCAAGGCGATATCCCTCTTTCACGTGAGCATCTTCAGGATTTGCGGGAGAAGGTCCCGTGTGCCCCCAGACCGCGGCAACAAGCCACAGCTTCCCTGTACATCACAGCACCAGTGCTTCCCTGCAGTTTTTTGCTTAAGGGATGATCTCTGCCAAAGCAGCCTTGGGGAACCGCGGGCGGAAGAGGTGAACCCAGCCCTGGGCTTGCTTTGAGGACTCTTCACCTCTTCCCCAGCCACCCTCCCTGCTTGGAGAACTGCCGCAGCCCACGGAAGGCAGAGAGCAGGGCCCAGCTCTGCACCACCAGCGAGTGCTTTGCTTTGCAGGGACACACACAGCCTGAGCAGAGCCTGGACCTCCCCGTCCACCTCACCGCAGACAGCCAGAGCACACCCAGACACCCAGGCATCCTCCACGTGAAGGCCACTTCCCACCCCGGCCGGCCAACGCAACGCGATGCCTACCTTCTTGAAGGACGGCAGCAGTTTGATGCTGACAAAGCCCATCTTCTTCTTCTTCTGAACGTGTTTCGGGAGGAAAGCATCCTTGGCCAGCTTCTCGTCACAGAGCTAGAATTCCACCTGGGACACCATCCTCCTGACCAGCTGCGGGTCGGGGACGCATTTCTCGCAGTCCAAGACATCAGCCCCCAAAACATCGCTCGCAGCGCAGAAGCTCCTGGCAAAGCAGCAGGGACACGGGTGTGAGCTGCTGGCCTTTGGGATGTGCAGCACCGCCTGGTCCCAGCCGCAACGGTCGGTGCAGATGGCGGAGTGTTGAGGAGCGGGGTTGCTCAGCTGCGCTCTGAAATGAAATCCAGTTTTATGTTCTCACGAGCGCGGTTGCCTTCACGCCCCCGGCATCGGTCCCTGCCACGAGTTACAAACTGGCAGCCAGAGGTGCCTCGCCAACAGAGAGCAATCTCTTTCATTAACAGGACACAGGCCGGGAGAGATCTTGGGCCTCCGGTACACGGCGCTTCTCCCGACTCCCCCAGGCCACACGCCGTTCCCACAGCGGGAGCGAGAGGCCTGCGTTCCTACCGAGGGTGTCCTTGGGAGCGCCAAATCCTCCAAGGACCAGGAGGGGATGCACTAACCCCATCCCTGCGGAGCACAAACAGCCCCAGCCTCTCCTCATCGGACGTTGTGCAGAACCCAGGCCTTTTCTGGGAGCACGTGGCGGCGGGTGCTGTCTCCTCCTGGGTGTCACGCACCCAGGGCAAGCGCGGCCCCCTCCGAGGGGGATCCAGAGCTGCTGCTTTTCCGACCGGGCGACTAAAAGCCCTGACAGCACTCCTCGAGCCAGGGCTGGGGGAAAGCACGCCACCGACTGACACCGCGGGACCTTCCTTCGCACCCTCGAAGCCCTTTCTCCTATTTCTGCGTCACTCCAGCCAAGGCAGCGAACAGAAGCACGGCCAAGAGTCACAAATGCGTTGGCCACCTGCCACAAGGAGGCTGCGGCTGCGGTTGCAGCTGCGGCTGCGTTTGCGGCTGCGGCCGCATCTTGGTCCCTTCTTAGCTCGGCCGAATCAACTTGTTCTTTTTCCCCCACCGGAAAAACACTGTTGAAAGCCAAGAGTATTTGCACCCACAGCCTGAGAGCCACCTGTAGGCCCCGGGGGCCCCCCAGCCTCCCTTAACCCCTTCCCTCCCCAGGAGGAGCTGGGGACGCTCTTGGGGGGGGAGGGGGGCGGAACACAGGGAGCCCCCGCGTTCCTTCCTGGGAGACGCCAAAGAGTCCTTAGTAGCCAACAGCCAGAAGGGACCATGGCGCGGCCACCACGGCAGCTCCCACCGCGTGGGCCCGGGGGCCCCCCGGCGCCCCAGCTTTTTCAGACTTTTGTGCTCCCCGAAACCTTCAACCCTCGAGGTAGGGACCAGCCCCGAGCCCAGAGAAGCTCTTGGGGGCAAGAGCGGAGCTCACCGCCGGCCACGGCTCCTCTCTCTCTCTCGTAGGCTCAGCCAACCTGTACCATCTGCCCGGGCAGGAGCAGCCCTTCCCTGCAGCCTGGGCACCCCTGCCAGGGGTGGCACCCCAGGCCCCCCAGGCACCACCAGCAGGTAGGGCACCCCAGTCTGCTCGGGCACCTTTGGCACCCCCGTCACACCCGTCCCCCCGGCAGCTTTCGCACGGGCGTTCAGCAAGCCCGCGGGAGCACCCTTGCCCTCGCCTGGGTGACGCGTACCCACTCCAGCCAATCTGCGGAGAACTTCCCAAATATCTGGGGCCACCTCTCCCGTTTCACCTCCTAGAAGGGAGTCTCCCCCCCAACGTGCAACCCCGTCCCACCGGCACAGCAGCTCACCCCGTCAGGATGCCCCTGCACAGCAGCTCCCCACGCGCCTGGCGCGGAGCTGGGGGATGTCGGCCGTGGGGGATGGCTCGGTGGGTGCCCCTGGAGACTCCCCCCGGCCCAGCATGGCTCCCTCTCACCCACACAGGTCTGCAGATGGCTCCGTGTGGCTGCCTCTTCGACCCCCAGGTCTTCCAGATCCAGTGGACAGCCACCAACCTGCCTCCACCGGCCGGTGCCATGCTCGGCCAAGGCACCGCTTCTCTGCCAGGGGCTGCCCTGGGGGGGCCCTGGGGCTGCGGGGCCCCCCTGGCCTGGGCAGCCCCGGGGACTCCCCAGGGCCAGCCACAGTACCTTGCCCCCTACCAACATCTGGCAAGAGCGGTGGCCCCAGCCCCTACGGCGCTGCCCATGTCGATGCCCACCTACCAGCACATCCAGGGGCAGTTGCTGGTGATTGACACCTCCAGCACGGCCACCCCTGCAGGGGCACCCCTGGGCAGCGACGTCCCCCCCAGCCCCTCCGCTGCCCCCCCCAACCAAGACCTTGGGGACACTGCAGGAGACCCCGAAGTGTCTGAGGAGATGCTGCTGCAGGAGGCCCTCAGACTCTTCGGGTGCTCCACGGACGCGGTGGGGGCCAGCCAGGGTGGTCCCAGCAGCAGCCCCGTGCCTGGCCACCCCAGGGGCACCAGCCCAGAGGGGACAGGGGTGGCCCCAGCCTGCCCAGTGCTGCCGACATGCAGCCCCGGCTACCAGCACATCGAGGGGCAGTCGCAGAAGATCAACACCTCCGGCACGGCCACCCCTGCAGGGGCACCCCCGGGCAGTGACGTCCCCCCGGGCAGTGACGTCCCCCCGGGCAGCGATGTCCCCCCCAGCCCCTCTGCTGCCCCCCACAGCCAAGCCCTGGGGGACACGGCAGGCGACCTCGCCGTGTCCGAGGAGGTGCCTCTTGAAGAGGCCCTCAGACTCTTCGGGTGCTCCACCGACGCGGCGGGGGACAGCCAGGATGGTCCCAGCAGCAGCCCCACGCCTGGCCACCCTGGGGGCACCAGCCGAGAGGGGACAGGGGTGGCTCCAGCCTGCCCAGTGATGCCGCTATCCATCCCCGGCTACCAGTACATCGACGGGCAGCTGGAGGAGATAGACACCTCCGGCACGGCCACCCCTGCGGGGCCACCCCCGGGCAGCGACATCCCACCAGGCAGCGACGTCCCCCCCAGCCCCTGCGCTGCCCCTCACACCCAAGCCCTGGGGGACATCGCAGAGCACCTGGCAGTGCCCGATGGGGAGCTTCTTGAAGAGGCCCTCGGGCTCCTTGGGTGCTCCCTGGACACGGTGGGGGCCAGGCAGGACGGTCCCAGAAGCAGCCCCGTGCCTGGGGACACCAAGGGCACCGGCGCAGCCACCCCCGACTGGGACTTCAGCCCTTGGTCGCTGCCGGATGAGCTGCTCACCCTCGACTCCTCCAGCCCCGAGCTCGACGACACCATGCTGAGCCTCGACATATTCAACAGCGTCGGGATGGAGCCCCAGGAGCCGCGGCAGGATGCGGGGATGGACCTGCCACCATCCCCGTCTGCCGCGGCAGAGCAGCCGAGGAAGAGGCAGGCGCAGAGCTCCTTGCCAATGCCACCCAGCAAGCGCAGGGCTCTGGCAGACGACATGGGGGTGTGAGGGGGGATCAGACGGGGCTGAGATGGAGATGGGGGGAGTGGGAGGTGGGAGGGGGGGATCAGACGGGGTTGAGATGGAGATGGGGGAGTGGAGGGTGGGAGGGGAGGGAGGTGGATTGGTTGGGGGGGGCTTGAGGGGGTGGGTGGGTGGTAGGGAGGGTTTAGGGCAGCTTTGTTGGGACCTTTTCTGTTGTCTTTTCGATTAAAAGCTATTTCTCCAGATCTGCTCCGTGCCTGTGTGGGAGAGGGAGGGAGCACGGGGGGGCACTGGGAAACAGCCCCCAAGAGCTGCAAAAGCCCCACTAAGCCCCAGATCCGAGCCAGCGAGGCCCGAGGGGAACCCAGCCACCACCAGGCCCAAGTCACCACCAGAGGGGCAGGCGATGGTGGGGGGGGGGACGGGACGGGAACGGGAACGACTCCCCTGTCCCCTTCCCCAGGGGAAGCAGCCCTTTGGTGGGGAAGCCAGGACAGACAGGTCCCTGCAGGACTCACGGACACGGCCCCACGCAGAAAGCAGCACGCAGCCCCTGGGACAAGGACAGACCTTGGAGGCCGGGGCGGGGGAAACAGAAGAAAAAAAATGAATCTCTAAAATCTCAGCACCGGCCAGCAAGCGCCTGGAAAGCTCACCTCTCCTTATTGCCCATTTCCCATCCCAGCTCCACAACCCAGGAGCAAGGCAGCCCATGGCACCTTCGAGAAGCAGCCTCACCTTGCTGGGTCTGCTTTGCAGAAGGTGCAGGCTGAGGTCCCCCAGCACCGGCGGGTTGGGGGGCGGCTGAGCCCCTTCCTTCGGGCAGTCCCAGGGGTGCCGCTCGCCGCTCCGGACCCCGGGCAGGCGCAGTCCCGTCGGCATCAGCACGGCGCAGCTCCCGGTGCTGCTGCTGCTCAGCGTCTCGCCCCGCGTGCCGACTCGCCCCAAGCACTGGCCTTGCCCCAAAACTGGCCCCTGGAGCGCTGCAACACCACCGCCCGCAGCTCTCGCGGGCCACCGAGAGTCCTCCTCCTCTCGAGCAGAAGGAAAAAGGAAAGAAAAGAAAAGGAAAACCCCAAACCCAAACGTCAAGGAGCCTCCGCGCCGGAGGATGAGCTCTCCTCACCCAAAGCTGCTGCAAAAGCCCTTGGTGCCATCGGGGCCGTGGGGCAGGCGAAGCAGCGCATCCCGCAGGTCGAGGGGCTCGGGCACCCGTTTCGCTGCCGGGACGTTGCCGGCAAGAGGTCTGGCATCTGGAGAGGGGCTGCTGGGCCAGGGCGCCCAGGCACCCGCCCCGCTCCTCCAGCCGCAGCCATGGGTGCTCTCGGGGCTGGAGCAGAGGCCGTAGCGGTCGGCCGTGCCCAAGCCTGTCCCGAGCAGCGGGAAGACTTTCCTGGTGAGGAGCGATCCGGTGAAGGCGTTGCCGAAATCGCCGGGCTTGACGGCGCTGCCGGGCCAGGAGGGTGCCGAGGGGTCCTTGCACAGGAGGAGGGGTGACAACGCCTGGGCGCCTTTCGACTCCGGGGAGCTGCAGAGCAGGGAGTCCCCGAGGCCGGAGGGGAGGGTCGCAGCCACCGCCTGCGTTTTCCAACCCGGCTGGTCCACCAGCTTCTCTGCCGCCTTCCTCTCGACCCTGGGTTTCGTCTTGGAGCCCTTCCCGCAGAGCCGGACCACCCTGATGCTCTCGCCGCCCAGGCGGCTCTGGCGGCCGAGGTCCGCAAAGGCGCTACGGGCGCTCTCCAGGCTCTCGTACTCCACCAGCGCGCAGCACTTGCTCAGCAGCTCCGGGAAGCGCGACGTGTATTTCCGCACATCTGAGGGCAGCTTGCGGCCCGGCCGCAGGATGCGGATGGAGGCGATGGCTCCGAAGGGGCTGAACATCCTCGTGATGGTCTCCACGAAATTCTTCTGGAGCGGCAGCAGCACGTCCTGCTCCGGGGGCAGCAGCTCCCAGGCCAGCAGCAGTTTGCTGGGAGGAATGCTCAGCAGGGACTCGGGGATGGGGACCCGCCGCCTCACTTTGGTGCTCTCCCCGTTCACCTCCAGCAGCTCCGAGAACTGCAGGGCGTAGAGCGTCAGCCGCCAGTCACGCGTCAGGTATTTCACCTGCGGGAGAGAGGGGTGAAACCGCGTCACTGGGAGTCTCCCCCGGGCAGGGACCACCCTAAACCCATCCTCCAGGCAGCCTGCAACCCCATCCCATGAGGTCATGGCAAGGCGATATCCCTCTTTCACGTGAGCATCTTCAGGATTTGCGGGAGAAGGTCCCGTGTGCCCCCAGACCGCGGCAACAAGCCACAGCTTCCCTGTACATCACAGCACCAGTGCTTCCCTGCAGTTTTTTGCTTAAGGGATGATCTCTGCCAAAGCAGCCTTGGGGAACCGCGGGCGGAAGAGGTGAACCCAGCCCTGGGCTTGCTTTGAGGACTCTTCACCTCTTCCCCAGCCACCCTCCCTGCTTGGAGAACTGCCGCAGCCCACGGAAGGCAGAGAGCAGGGCCCAGCTCTGCACCACCAGCGAGTGCTTTGCTTTGCAGGGACACACACAGCCTGAGCAGAGCCTGGACCTCCCCGTCCACCTCACCGCAGACAGCCAGAGCACACCCAGACACCCAGGCATCCTCCACGTGAAGGCCACTTCCCACCCCGGCCGGCCAACGCAACGCGATGCCTACCTTCTTGAAGGACGGCAGCAGTTTGATGCTGACAAAGCCCATCTTCTTCTTCTTCTGAACGTGTTTCGGGAGGAAAGCATCCTTGGCCAGCTTCTCGTCACAGAGCTAGAATTCCACCTGGGACACCATCCTCCTGACCAGCTGCGGGTCGGGGACGCATTTCTCGCAGTCCAAGACATCAGCCCCCAAAACATCGCTCGCAGCGCAGAAGCTCCTGGCAAAGCAGCAGGGACACGGGTGTGAGCTGCTGGCCTTTGGGATGTGCAGCACCGCCTGGTCCCAGCCGCAACGGTCGGTGCAGATGGCGGAGTGTTGAGGAGCAGGGTTGCTCAGCTGCGCTCTGAAATGAAATCCAGTTTTATCTTCTCACGAGCGCGGTTGCCTTCACGCCCCCGGCATCGGTCCCTGCCACGAGTTACAAACTGGCAGCCAGAGGTGCCTCGCCAACAGAGAGCAATCTCTTTCATTAACAGGACACAGGCCGGGAGAGATCTTGGGCCTCCGGTACACGGCGCTTCTCCCGACTCCCCCAGGCCACACGCCGTTCCCACAGCGGGAGCGAGAGGCCTGCGTTCCTACCGAGGGTGTCCTTGGGAGCACCAAATCCTCCAAGGACCAGGAGGGGATGCACTAACCCCATCCCTGCGGAGCACAAACAGCCCCAGCCTCTCCTCATCGGACGTTGTGCAGAACCCAGGCCTTTTCTGGGAGCACGCGGCGGCGGGTGCTGTCTCCTCCTGGGTGTCACGCACCCAGGGCAAGCGCGGCCCCCTCCGAGGGGGATCCAGAGCTGCTGCTTTTCCGACCGGGCGACTAAAAGCCCTGACAGCACTCCTCGAGCCAGGGCTGGGGGAAAGCACGCCACCGAGTGACACCGCGGGACATTCCTTCGCACCCTCGAAGCCCTTTCTCCTATTTCTGCGTCACTCCAGCCAAGGCAGCGAACAGAAGCACGGCCAAGAGTCACAAATGCGTTGGCCACCTGCCACAAGGAGGCTGCGGCTGCGGTTGCAGCTGCGGCTGCGTTTGCGGCTGCGGCCGCATCTTGGTCCCTTCTTAGCTCGGCCGAATCAACTTGTTCTTTTTCCCCCACCGGAAAAACACTGTTGAAAGCCAAGAGTATTTGCACCCACAGCCTGAGAGCCACCTGTAGGCCCCGGGGGCCCCCCAGCCTCCCTTAACCCCTTCCCTCCCCAGGAGGAGCTGGGGACGCTCTTGGGGGGGGAGGGGGGCGGAACACAGGGAGCCCCCGCGTTCCTTCCTGGGAGACGCCAAAGAGTCCTTAGTAGCCAACAGCCAGAAGGGACCATGGCGCGGCCACCACGGCAGCTCCCACCGCGTGGGCCCGGGGGCCCCCCGGCGCCCCAGCTTTTTCAGACTTTTGTGCTCCCCGAAACCTTCAACCCTCGAGGTAGGGACCAGCCCCGAGCCCAGAGAAGCTCTTGGGGGCAAGAGCGGAGCTCACCGCCGGCCACGGCTCCTCTCTCTCTCTCGTAGGCTCAGCCAACCTGTACCATCTGCCCGGGCAGGAGCAGCCCTTCCCTGCAGCCTGGGCACCCCTGCCAGGGGTGGCACCCCAGGCCCCCCAGGCACCACCAGCAGGTAGGGCACCCCAGTCTGCTCGGGCACCTTTGGCACCCCCGTCACACCCGTCCCCCCGGCAGCTTTCGCACGGGCGTTCAGCAAGCCCGCGGGAGCACCCTTGCCCTCGCCTGGGTGACGCGTACCCACTCCAGCCAATCTGCGGAGAACTTCCCAAATATCTGGGGCCACCTCTCCCGTTTCACCTCCTAGAAGGGAGTCTCCCCCCCAACGTGCAACCCCGTCCCACCGGCACAGCAGCTCACCCCGTCAGGATGCCCCTGCACAGCAGCTCCCCACGCGCCTGGCGCGGAGCTGGGGGATGTCGGCCGTGGGGGATGGCTCAGTGGGTGCCCCTGGAGACTCCCCCCGGCCCAGCATGGCTCCCTCTCACCCACACAGGTCTGCAGATGGCTCCGTGTGGCTGCCTCTTCGACCCCCAGGTCTTCCAGATCCAGTGGACAGCCACCAACCTGCCTCCACCGGCCGGTGCCATGCTCGGCCAAGGCACCGCTTCTCTGCCAGGGGCTGCCCTGGGGGGGCCCTGGGGCTGCGGGGCCCCCCTGGCCTGGGCAGCCCCGGGGACTCCCCAGGGCCAGCCACAGTACCTTGCCCCCTACCAACATCTGGCAAGAGCGGTGGCCCCAGCCCCTACGGCGCTGCCCATGTCGATGCCCACCTACCAGCACATCCAGGGGCAGTTGCTGGTGATTGACACCTCCAGCACGGCCACCCCTGCAGGGGCACCCCTGGGCAGCGACGTCCCCCCCAGCCCCTCCGCTGCCCCCCCCAACCAAGACCTTGGGGACACTGCAGGAGACCCCGAAGTGTCTGAGGAGATGCTGCTGCAGGAGGCCCTCAGACTCTTCGGGTGCTCCACGGACGCGGTGGGGGCCAGCCAGGGTGGTCCCAGCAGCAGCCCCGTGCCTGGCCACCCCAGGGGCACCAGCCCAGAGGGGACAGGGGTGGCCCCAGCCTGCCCAGTGCTGCCGACATGCAGCCCCGGCTACCAGCACATCGAGGGGCAGTCGCAGAAGATCAACACCTCCGGCACGGCCACCCCTGCAGGGGCACCCCCGGGCAGTGACGTCCCCCCGGGCAGTGACGTCCCCCCGGGCAGCGATGTCCCCCCCAGCCCCTCTGCTGCCCCCCACAGCCAAGCCCTGGGGGACACGGCAGGCGACCTCGCCGTGTCCGAGGAGGTGCCTCTTGAAGAGGCCCTCAGACTCTTCGGGTGCTCCACCGACGCGGCGGGGGACAGCCAGGATGGTCCCAGCAGCAGCCCCACGCCTGGCCACCCTGGGGGCACCAGCCGAGAGGGGACAGGGGTGGCTCCAGCCTGCCCAGTGATGCCGCTATCCATCCCCGGCTACCAGTACATCGACGGGCAGCTGGAGGAGATAGACACCTCCGGCACGGCCACCCCTGCGGGGCCACCCCCGGGCAGCGACATCCCACCAGGCAGCGACGTCCCCCCCAGCCCCTGCGCTGCCCCTCACACCCAAGCCCTGGGGGACATCGCAGAGCACCTGGCAGTGCCCGATGGGGAGCTTCTTGAAGAGGCCCTCGGGCTCCTTGGGTGCTCCCTGGACACGGTGGGGGCCAGGCAGGACGGTCCCAGAAGCAGCCCCGTGCCTGGGGACACCAAGGGCACCGGCGCAGCCACCCCCGACTGGGACTTCAGCCCTTGGTCGCTGCCGGATGAGCTGCTCACCCTCGACTCCTCCAGCCCCGAGCTCGACGACACCATGCTGAGCCTCGACATATTCAACAGCGTCGGGATGGAGCCCCAGGAGCCGCGGCAGGATGCGGGGATGGACCTGCCACCATCCCCGTCTGCCGCGGCAGAGCAGCCGAGGAAGAGGCAGGCGCAGAGCTCCTTGCCAATGCCACCCAGCAAGCGCAGGGCTCTGGCAGACGACATGGGGGTGTGAGGGGGGATCAGACGGGGCTGAGATGGAGATGGGGGGAGTGGGAGGTGGGAGGGGGGGATCAGACGGGGTTGAGATGGAGATGGGGGAGTGGAGGGTGGGAGGGGAGGGAGGTGGATTGGTTGGGGGGGGCTTGAGGGGGTGGGTGGGTGGTAGGGAGGGTTTAGGGCAGCTTTGTTGGGACCTTTTCTGTTGTCTTTTCGATTAAAAGCTATTTCTCCAGACCTGCTCCGTGCCTGTGTGGGAGAGGGAGGGAGCACGGGGGGGCACTGGGAAACAGCCCCCAAGAGCTGCAAAAGCCCCACTAAGCCCCAGATCCGAGCCAGCGAGGCCCGAGGGGAACCCAGCCACCACCAGGCCCAAGTCACCACCAGAGGGGCAGGCGATGGTGGGGGGGGGGACGGGACGGGAACGGGAACGACTCCCCTGTCCCCTTCCCCAGGGGAAGCAGCCCTTTGGTGGGGAAGCCAGGACAGACAGGTCCCTGCAGGACTCACGGACACGGCCCCACGCAGAAAGCAGCACGCAGCCCCTGGGACAAGGACAGACCTTGGAGGCCGGGGCGGGGGAAACAGAAGAAAAAAAATGAATCTCTAAAATCTCAGCACCGGCCAGCAAGCGCCTGGAAAGCTCACCTCTCCTTATTGCCCATTTCCCATCCCAGCTCCACAACCCAGGAGCAAGGCAGCCCATGGCACCTTCGAGAAGCAGCCTCACCTTGCTGGGTCTGCTTTGCAGAAGGTGCAGGCTGAGGTCCCCCAGCACCGGCGGGTTGGGGGGCGGCTGAGCCCCTTCCTTCGGGCAGTCCCAGGGGTGCCGCTCGCCGCTCCGGACCCCGGGCAGGCGCAGTCCCGTCGGCATCAGCACGGCGCAGCTCCCGGTGCTGCTGCTGCTCAGCGTCTCGCCCCGCGTGCCGACTCGCCCCAAGCACTGGCCTTGCCCCAAAACTGGCCCCTGGAGCGCTGCAACACCACCGCCCGCAGCTCTCGCGGGCCACCGAGAGTCCTCCTCCTCTCGAGCAGAAGGAAAAAGGAAAGAAAAGAAAAGGAAAACCCCAAACCCAAACGTCAAGGAGCCTCCGCGCCGGAGGATGAGCTCTCCTCACCCAAAGCTGCTGCAAAAGCCCTTGGTGCCATCGGGGCCGTGGGGCAGGCGAAGCAGCGCATCCCGCAGGTCGAGGGGCTCGGGCACCCGTTTCGCTGCCGGGACGTTGCCGGCAAGAGGTCTGGCATCTGGAGAGGGGCTGCTGGGCCAGGGCGCCCAGGCACCCGCCCCGCTCCTCCAGCCGCAGCCATGGGTGCTCTCGGGGCTGGAGCAGAGGCCGTAGCGGTCGGCCGTGCCCAAGCCTGTCCCGAGCAGCGGGAAGACTTTCCTGGTGAGGAGCGATCCGGTGAAGGCGTTGCCGAAATCGCCGGGCTTGACGGCGCTGCCGGGCCAGGAGGGTGCCGAGGGGTCCTTGCACAGGAGGAGGGGTGACAACGCCTGGGCGCCTTTCGACTCCGGGGAGCTGCAGAGCAGGGAGTCCCCGAGGCCGGAGGGGAGGGTCGCGGCCACCGCCTGCGTTTTCCAACCCGGCTGGTCCACCAGCTTCTCTGCCGCCTTCCTCTCGACCCTGGGTTTCGTCTTGGAGCCCTTCCCGCAGAGCCGGACCACCCTGATGCTCTCGCCGCCCAGGCGGCTCTGGCGGCCGAGGTCCGCAAAGGCGCTACGGGCGCTCTCCAGGCTCTCGTACTCCACCAGCGCGCAGCACTTGCTCAGCAGCTCCGGGAAGCGCGACGTGTATTTCCGCACATCTGAGGGCAGCTTGCGGCCCGGCCGCAGGATGCGGATGGAGGCGATGGCTCCGAAGGGGCTGAACATCCTCGTGATGGTCTCCACGAAATTCTTCTGGAGCAGCAGCAGCACGTCCTGCTCCGGGGGCAGCAGCTCCCAGGCCAGCAGCAGTTTGCTGGGAGGAATGCTCAGCAGGGACTCGGGGATGGGGACCCGCCGCCTCACTTTGGTGCTCTCCCCGTTCACCTCCAGCAGCTCCGAGAACTGCAGGGCGTAGAGCGTCAGCCGCCAGTCACGCGTCAGGTATTTCACCTGCGGGAGAGAGGGGTGAAACCGCGTCACTGGGAGTCTCCCCCGGGCAGGGACCACCCTAAACCCATCCTCCAGGCAGCCTGCAACCCCATCCCATGAGGTCATGGCAAGGCGATATCCCTCTTTCACGTGAGCATCTTCAGGATTTGCGGGAGAAGGTCCCGTGTGCCCCCAGACCGCGGCAACAAGCCACAGCTTCCCTGTACATCACAGCACCAGTGCTTCCCTGCAGTTTTTTGCTTAAGGGATGATCTCTGCCAAAGCAGCCTTGGGGAACCGCGGGCGGAAGAGGTGAACCCAGCCCTGGGCTTGCTTTGAGGACTCTTCACCTCTTCCCCAGCCACCCTCCCTGCTTGGAGAACTGCCGCAGCCCACGGAAGGCAGAGAGCAGGGCCCAGCTCTGCACCACCAGCGAGTGCTTTGCTTTGCAGGGACACACACAGCCTGAGCAGAGCCTGGACCTCCCCGTCCACCTCACCGCAGACAGCCAGAGCACACCCAGACACCCAGGCATCCTCCACGTGAAGGCCACTTCCCACCCCGGCCGGCCAACGCAACGCGATGCCTACCTTCTTGAAGGAC
The DNA here is from genome assembly GCF_929443795.1 of Astur gentilis. Lineage (NCBI taxonomy): Eukaryota > Metazoa > Chordata > Aves > Accipitriformes > Accipitridae > Astur > Astur gentilis. Next base: position 38,707,241 of record NC_064887.1, on the reverse strand, counting down.
GGCAGCAGTTTGATGCTGACAAAGCCCATCTTCTTCTTCTTCTGAACGTGTTTCGGGAGGAAAGCATCCTTGGCCAGCTTCTCGTCACAGAGCTAGAATTCCACCTGGGACACCATCCTCCTGACCAGCTGCGGGTCGGGGACGCATTTCTCGCAGTCCAAGACATCAGCCCCCAAAACATCGCTCGCAGCGCAGAAGCTCCTGGCAAAGCAGCAGGGACACGGGTGTGAGCTGCTGGCCTTTGGGATGTGCAGCACCGCCTGGTCCCAGCCGCAACGGTCGGTGCAGATGGCGGAGTGTTGAGGAGCGGGGTTGCTCAGCTGCGCTCTGAAATGAAATCCAGTTTTATCTTCTCACGAGCGCGGTTGCCTTCACGCCCCCGGCATCGGTCCCTGCCACGAGTTACAAATTGGCAGCCAGAGGTGCCTCGCCAACAGAGAGCAATCTCTTTCATTAACAGGACACGGGCCGGGAGAGATCTTGGGCCTCCGGTTCACGGCGCTTCTCCCGACTCCCCCAGGCCACACGCCGTTCCCACAGCGGGAGCGAGAGGCCTGCGTTCCTACCGAGGGTGTCCTTGGGAGCGCCAAATCCTCCAAGGACCAGGAGGGGATGCACTAACCCCATCCCTGCGGAGCACAAACAGCCCCAGCCTCTCCTCATCGGACGTTGTGCAGAACCCAGGCCTTTTCTGGGAGCACGCGGCGGCGGGTGCTGTCTCCTCCTGGGTGTCACGCACCCAGGGCAAGCGCGGCCCCCTCCGAGGGGGATCCAGAGCTGCTGCTTTTCCGACCGGGCGACTAAAAGCCCTGACAGCACTCCTTGAGCCAGGGCTGGGGGAAAGCACGCCACCGAGTGACACCGCGGGACCTTCCTTCGCACCCTCGAAGCCCTTTCTCCTATTTCTGCGTCACTCCAGCCAAGGCAGCGAACAGAAGCACGGCCAAGAGTCACAAATGCGTTGGCCACCTGCCACAAGGAGGCTGCGGCTGCGGTTGCAGCTGCGGCTGCGTTTGCGGCTGCGGCCGCATCTTGGTCCCTTCTTAGCTCGGCCGAATCAACTTGTTCTTTTTCCCCCACCGGAAAAACACTGTTGAAAGCCAAGAGTATTTGCACCCACAGCCTGAGAGCCACCTGTAGGCCCCGGGGGCCCCCCAGCCTCCCTTAACCCCTTCCCTCCCCAGGAGGAGCTGGGGACGCTCTTGGGGGGGGAGGGGGGCGGAACACAGGGAGCCCCCGCGTTCCTTCCTGGGAGACGCCAAAGAGTCCTTAGTAGCCAACAGCCAGAAGGGACCATGGCGCGGCCACCACGGCAGCTCCCACCGCGTGGGCCCGGGGGCCCCCCGGCGCCCCAGCTTTTTCAGACTTTTGTGCTCCCCGAAACCTTCAACCCTCGAGGTAGGGACCAGCCCCGAGCCCAGAGAAGCTCTTGGGGGCAAGAGCGGAGCTCACCGCCGGCCACGGCTCCTCTCTCTCTCTCGTAGGCTCAGCCAACCTGTACCATCTGCCCGGGCAGGAGCAGCCCTTCCCTGCAGCCTGGGCACCCCTGCCAGGGGTGGCACCCCAGGCCCCCCAGGCACCACCAGCAGGTAGGGCACCCCAGTCTGCTCGGGCACCTTTGGCACCCCCGTCACACCCGTCCCCCCGGCAGCTTTCGCACGGGCGTTCAGCAAGCCCGCGGGAGCACCCTTGCCCTCGCCTGGGTGACGCGTACCCACTCCAGCCAATCTGCGGAGAACTTCCCAAATATCTGGGGCCACCTCTCCCGTTTCACCTCCTAGAAGGGAGTCTCCCCCCCAACGTGCAACCCCGTCCCACCGGCACAGCAGCTCACCCCGTCAGGATGCCCCTGCACAGCAGCTCCCCACGCGCCTGGCGCGGAGCTGGGGGATGTCGGCCGTGGGGGATGGCTCGGTGGGTGCCCCTGGAGACTCCCCCCGGCCCAGCATGGCTCCCTCTCACCCACACAGGTCTGCAGATGGCTCCGTGTGGCTGCCTCTTCGACCCCCAGGTCTTCCAGATCCAGTGGACAGCCACCAACCTGCCTCCACCGGCCGGTGCCATGCTCGGCCAAGGCACCGCTTCTCTGCCAGGGGCTGCCCTGGGGGGGCCCTGGGGCTGCGGGGCCCCCCTGGCCTGGGCAGCCCCGGGGACTCCCCAGGGCCAGCCACAGTACCTTGCCCCCTACCAACATCTGGCAAGAGCGGTGGCTCCAGCCCCTACGGCGCTGCCCATGTCGATGCCCACCTACCAGCACATCCAGGGGCAGTTGCTGGTGATTGACACCTCCAGCACGGCCACCCCTGCAGGGGCACCCCTGGGCAGCGACGTCCCCCCCAGCCCCGCCGCTGCCCCCCCCAACCAAGACCTTGGGGACACTGCAGGAGACCCCGAAGTGTCTGAGGAGATGCTGCTGCAGGAGGCCCTCAGACTCTTCGGGTGCTCCACGGACGCGGTGGGGGCCAGCCAGGGTGGTCCCAGCAGCAGCCCCGTGCCTGGCCACCCCAGGGGCACCAGCCCAGAGGGGACAGGGGTGGCCCCAGCCTGCCCAGTGCTGCCGACATGCAGCCCCGGCTACCAGCACATCGAGGGGCAGTCGCAGAAGATCAACACCTCCGGCACGGCCAACCCTGCAGGGGCACCCCCGGGCAGTGACGTCCCCCCGGGCAGTGACGTCCCCCCGGGCAGCGATGTCCCCCCCAGCCCCTCTGCTGCCCCCCACAGCCAAGCCCTGGGGGACACGGCAGGCGACCTCGCCGTGTCCGAGGAGGTGCCTCTTGAAGAGGCCCTCAGACTCTTCGGGTGCTCCACCGACGCGGCGGGGGACAGCCAGGATGGTCCCAGCAGCAGCCCCACGCCTGGCCACCCTGGGGGCACCAGCCGAGAGGGGACAGGGGTGGCTCCAGCCTGCCCAGTGATGCCGCTATCCATCCCCGGCTACCAGTACATCGACGGGCAGCTGGAGGAGATAGACACCTCCGGCACGGCCACCCCTGCGGGGCCACCCCCGGGCAGCGACATCCCACCAGGCAGCGACGTCCCCCCCAGCCCCTGCGCTGCCCCTCACACCCAAGCCCTGGGGGACATCGCAGAGCACCTGGCAGTGCCCGATGGGGAGCTTCTTGAAGAGGCCCTCGGGCTCCTTGGGTGCTCCCTGGACACGGTGGGGGCCAGGCAGGACGGTCCCAGAAGCAGCCCCGTGCCTGGGGACACCAAGGGCACCGGCGCAGCCACCCCCGACTGGGACTTCAGCCCTTGGTCGCTGCCGGATGAGCTGCTCACCCTCGACTCCTCCAGCCCCGAGCTCGACGACACCATGCTGAGCCTCGACATATTCAACAGCGTCGGGATGGAGCCCCAGGAGCCGCGGCAGGATGCGGGGATGGACCTGCCACCATCCCCGTCTGCCGCGGCAGAGCAGCCGAGGAAGAGGCAGGCGCAGAGCTCCTTGCCAATGCCACCCAGCAAGCGCAGGGCTCTGGCAGACGACATGGGGGTGTGAGGGGGGATCAGACGGGGCTGAGATGGAGATGGGGGGAGTGGGAGGTGGGAGGGGGGGATCAGACGGGGTTGAGATGGAGATGGGGGAGTGGAGGGTGGGAGGGGAGGGAGGTGGATTGGTTGGGGGGGGGCTTGAGGGGGTGGGTGGGTGGTAGGGAGGGTTTAGGGCAGCTTTGTTGGGACCTTTTCTGTTGTCTTTTCGATTAAAAGCTATTTCTCCAGATCTGCTCCGTGCCTGTGTGGGAGAGGGAGGGAGCACGGGGGGGCACTGGGAAACAGCCCCCAAGAGCTGCAAAAGCCCCACTAAGCCCCAGATCCGAGCCAGCGAGGCCCGAGGGGAACCCAGCCACCACCAGGCCCAAGTCACCACCAGAGGGGCAGGCGATGGTGGGGGGGGACACGGGACGGGAACGGGAACGACTCCCCTGTCCCCTTCCCCAGGGGAAGCAGCCCTTTGGTGGGGAAGCCAGGACAGACAGGTCCCTGCAGGACTCACGGACACGGCCCCACGCAGAAAGCAGCACGCAGCCCCTGGGACAAGGACAGACCTTGGAGGCCGGGGCGGGGGAAACAGAAGAAAAAAAATGAACCTCTAAAATCTCAGCACCGGCCAGCAAGCGCCTGGAAAGCTCACCTCTCCTTATTGCCCATTTCCCATCCCAGCTCCACAACCCAGGAGCAAGGCAGCCCATGGCACCTTCGAGAAGCAGCCTCACCTTGCTGGGTCTGCTTTGCAGAAGGTGCAGGCTGAGGTCCCCCAGCACCGGCGGGTTGGGGGGCGGCTGAGCCCCTTCCTTCGGGCAGTCCCAGGGGTGCCGCTCGCCGCTCTGGACCCCGGGCAGGCGCAGTCCCGTCGGCATCAGCACGGCGCAGCTCCCGGTGCTGCTGCTGCTCAGCGTCTCGCCCCGCGTGCCGACTCGCCCCAAGCACTGGCCTTGCCCCAAAACTGGCCCCTGGAGCGCTGCAACACCACCGCCCGCAGCTCTCGCGGGCCACCGAGAGTCCTCCTCCTCTCGAGCAGAAGGAAAAAGGAAAGAAAAGAAAAGGAAAACCCCAAACCCAAACGTCAAGGAGCCTCCGCGCCGGAGGATGAGCTCTCCTCACCCAAAGCTGCTGCAAAAGCCCTTGGTGCCATCGGGGCCGTGGGGCAGGCGAAGCAGCGCATCCCGCAGGTCGAGGGGCTCGGGCACCCGTTTCGCTGCCGGGACGTTGCCGGCAAGAGGTCTGGCATCTGGAGAGGGGCTGCTGGGCCAGGGCGCCCAGGCACCCGCCCCGCTCCTCCAGCCGCAGCCATGGGTGCTCTCGGGGCTGGAGCAGAGGCCGTAGCGGTCGGCCGTGCCCAAGCCTGTCCCGAGCAGCGGGAAGACTTTCCTGGTGAGGAGCGATCCGGTGAAGGCGTTGCCGAAATCGCCGGGCTTGACGGCGCTGCCGGGCCAGGAGGGTGCCGAGGGGTCCTTGCACAGGAGGAGGGGTGACAACGCCTGGGCGCCTTTCGACTCCGGGGAGCTGCAGAGCAGGGAGTCCCCGAGGCCGGAGGGGAGGGTCGCGGCCACCGCCTGCGTTTTCCAACCCGGCTGGTCCACCAGCTTCTCTGCCGCCTTCCTCTCGACCCTGGGTTTCGTCTTGGAGCCCTTCCCGCAGAGCCGGACCACCCTGATGCTCTCGCCGCCCAGGCGGCTCTGGCGGCCGAGGTCCGCAAAGGCGCTACGGGCGCTCTCCAGGCTCTCGTACTCCACCAGCGCGCAGCACTTGCTCAGCAGCTCCGGGAAGCGCGACGTGTATTTCCGCACATCTGAGGGCAGCTTGCGGCCCGGCCGCAGGATGCGGATGGAGGCGATGGCTCCGAAGGGGCTGAACATCCTCGTGATGGTCTCCACGAAATTCTTCTGGAGCGGCAGCAGCACGTCCTGCTCCGGGGGCAGCAGCTCCCAGGCCAGCAGCAGTTTGCTGGGAGGAATGCTCAGCAGGGACTCGGGGATGGGGACCCGCCGCCTCACTTTGGTGCTCTCCCCGTTCACCTCCAGCAGCTCCGAGAACTGCAGGGCGTAGAGCGTCAGCCGCCAGTCACGCGTCAGGTATTTCACCTGCGGGAGAGAGGGGTGAAACCGCGTCACTGGGAGTCTCCCCCGGGCAGGGACCACCCTAAACCCATCCTCCAGGCAGCCTGCAACCCCATCCCATGAGGTCATGGCAAGGCGATATCCCTCTTTCACGTGAGCATCTTCAGGATTTGCGGGAGAAGGTCCCGTGTGCCCCCAGACCGCGGCAACAAGCCACAGCTTCCCTGTACATCACAGCACCAGTGCTTCCCTGCAGTTTTTTGCTTAAGGGATGATCTCTGCCAAAGCAGCCTTGGGGAACCGCGGGCAGAAGAGGTGAACCCAGCCCTGGGCTTGCTTTGAGGACTCTTCACCTCTTCCCCAGCCACCCTCCCTGCTTGGAGAACTGCCGCAGCCCACGGAAGGCAGAGAGCAGGGCCCAGCTCTGCACCACCAGCGAGTGCTTTGCTTTGCAGGGACACACACAGCCTGAGCAGAGCCTGGACCTCCCCGTCCACCTCACCGCAGACAGCCAGAGCACACCCAGACACCCAGGCATCCTCCACGTGAAGGCCACTTCCCACCCCGGCCGGCCAACGCAACGCGATGCCTACCTTCTTGAAGGACGGCAGCAGTTTGATGCTGACAAAGCCCATCTTCTTCTTCTTCTGAACGTGTTTCGGGAGGAAAGCATCCTTGGCCAGCTTCTCGTCACAGAGCTAGAATTCCACCTGGGACACCATCCTCCTGACCAGCTGCGGGTCGGGGACGCATTTCTCGCAGTCCAAGACATCAGCCCCCAAAACATCGCTCGCAGCGCAGAAGCTCCTGGCAAAGCAGCAGGGACACGGGTGTGAGCTGCTGGCCTTTGGGATGTGCAGCACCGCCTGGTCCCAGCCGCAACGGTCGGTGCAGATGGCGGAGTGTTGAGGAGCGGGGTTGCTCAGCTGCGCTCTGAAATGAAATCCAGTTTTATCTTCTCACGAGCGCGGTTGCCTTCACGCCCCTGGCATCGGTCCCTGCCACGAGTTACAAATTGGCAGCCAGAGGTGCCTCGCCAACAGAGAGCAATCTCTTTCATTAACAGGACACGGGCCGGGAGAGATCTTGGGCCTCCGGTTCACGGCGCTTCTCCCGACTCCCCCAGGCCACACGCCGTTCCCACAGCGGGAGCGAGAGGCCTGCGTTCCTACCGAGGGTGTCCTTGGGAGCGCCAAATCCTCCAAGGACCAGGAGGGGATGCACTAACCCCATCCCTGCGGAGCACAAACAGCCCCAGCCTCTCCTCATCGGACGTTGTGCAGAACCCAGGCCTTTTCTGGGAGCACGCGGCGGCGGGTGCTGTCTCCTCCTGGGTGTCACGCACCCAGGGCAAGCGCGGCCCCCTCCGAGGGGGATCCAGAGCTGCTGCTTTTCCGACCGGGCGACTAAAAGCCCTGACAGCACTCCTCGAGCCAGGGCTGGGGGAAAGCACGCCACCGACTGACACCGCGGGACCTTCCTTCGCACCCTCGAAGCCCTTTCTCCTATTTCTGCGTCACTCCAGCCAAGGCAGCGAACAGAAGCACGGCCAAGAGTCACAAATGCGTTGGCCACCTGCCACAAGGAGGCTGCGGCTGCGGTTGCAGCTGCGGCTGCGTTTGCGGCTGCGGCCGCATCTTGGTCCCTTCTTAGCTCGGCCGAATCAACTTGTTCTTTTTCCCCCACCGGAAAAACACTGTTGAAAGCCAAGAGTATTTGCACCCACAGCCTGAGAGCCACCTGTAGGCCCCGGGGGCCCCCCAGCCTCCCTTAACCCCTTCCCTCCCCAGGAGGAGCTGGGGACGCTCTTGGGGGGGGAGGGGGGCGGAACACAGGGAGCCCCCGCGTTCCTTCCTGGGAGACGCCAAAGAGTCCTTAGTAGCCAACAGCCAGAAGGGACCATGGCGCGGCCACCACGGCAGCTCCCACCGCGTGGGCCCGGGGGCCCCCCGGCGCCCCAGCTTTTTCAGACTTTTGTGCTCCCCGAAACCTTCAACCCTCGAGGTAGGGACCAGCCCCGAGCCCAGAGAAGCTCTTGGGGGCAAGAGCGGAGCTCACCGCCGGCCACGGCTCCTCTCTCTCTCTCGTAGGCTCAGCCAACCTGTACCATCTGCCCGGGCAGGAGCAGCCCTTCCCTGCAGCCTGGGCACCCCTGCCAGGGGTGGCACCCCAGGCCCCCCAGGCACCACCAGCAGGTAGGGCACCCCAGTCTGCTCGGGCACCTTTGGCACCCCCGTCACACCCGTCCCCCCGGCAGCTTTCGCAAGGGCGTTCAGCAAGCCCGCGGGAGCACCCTTGCCCTCGCCTGGGTGACGCGTACCCACTCCAGCCAATCTGCGGAGAACTTCCCAAATATCTGGGGCCACCTCTCCCGTTTCACCTCCTAGAAGGGAGTCTCCCCCCGCAACGTGCAACCCCGTCCCACCGGCACAGCAGCTCACCCCGTCAGGATGCCCCTGCACAGCAGCTCCCCACGCGCCTGGCGCGGAGCTGGGGGATGTCGGCCGTGGGGGATGGCTCGGTGGGTGCCCCTGGAGACTCCCCCCGGCCCAGCATGGCTCCCTCTCACCCACACAGGTCTGCAGATGGCTCCGTGTGGCTGCCTCTTCGACCCCCAGGTCTTCCAGATCCAGTGGACAGCCACCAACCTGCCTCCACCGGCCGGTGCCATGCTCGGCCAAGGCACCGCTTCTCTGCCAGGGGCTGCCCTGGGGGGGCCCTGGGGCTGCGGGGCCCCCCTGGCCTGGGCAGCCCCGGGGACTCCCCAGGGCCAGCCACAGTACCTTGCCCCCTACCAACATCTGGCAAGAGCGGTGGCCCCAGCCCCTACGGCGCTGCCCATGTCGATGCCCACCTACCAGCACATCCAGGGGCAGTTGCTGGTGATTGACACCTCCAGCACGGCCACCCCTGCAGGGGCACCCCTGGGCAGCGACGTCCCCCCCAGCCCCTCCGCTGCCCCCCCCAACCAAGACCTTGGGGACACTGCAGGAGACCCCGAAGTGTCTGAGGAGATGCTGCTGCAGGAGGCCCTCAGACTCTTCGGGTGCTCCACGGACGCGGTGGGGGCCAGCCAGGGTGGTCCCAGCAGCAGCCCCGTGCCTGGCCACCCCAGGGGCACCAGCCCAGAGGGGACAGGGGTGGCCCCAGCCTGCCCAGTGCTGCCGACATGCAGCCCTGGCTACCAGCACATCGAGGGGCAGTCGCAGAAGATCAACACCTCCGGCACGGCCACCCCTGCAGGGGCACCCCCGGGCAGTGACGTCCCCCCGGGCAGCGATGTCCCCCCCAGCCCCTCCGCTGCACCCCACAGCCAAGCCCTGGGGGACACGGCAGGCGACCTCACCGTGTCCGAGGAGGTGCCTCTTGAAGAGGCCCTCAGACTCTTCGGGTGCTCCACGGACGCGGCGGGGGACAGCCAGGATGGTCCCAGCAGCAGCCCCACGCCTGGCCACCCTGGGGGCACCAGCCGAGAGGGGACAGGGGTGGCTCCAGCCTGCCCAGTGATGCCGCTATCCATCCCCGGCTACCAGTACATCGACGGGCAGCTGGAGGAGATAGACACCTCCGGCACGGCCACCCCTGCGGGGCCACCCCCGGGCAGCGACATCCCACCAGGCAGCGACGTCCCCCCCAGCCCCTGCGCTGCCCCTCACACCCAAGCCCTGGGGGACATCGCAGAGCACCTGGCAGTGCCCGATGGGGAGCTTCTTGAAGAGGCCCTCGGGCTCCTTGGGTGCTCCCTGGACACGGTGGGGGCCAGGCAGGACGGTCCCAGAAGCAGCCCCGTGCCTGGGGACACCAAGGGCACCGGCGCAGCCACCCCCGACTGGGACTTCAGCCCTTGGTCGCTGCCGGATGAGCTGCTCACCCTCGACTCCTCCAGCCCCGAGCTCGACGACACCATGCTGAGCCTCGACATATTCAACAGCGTCGGGATGGAGCCCCAGGAGCCGCGGCAGGATGCGGGGATGGACCTGCCACCATCCCCGTCTGCCGCGGCAGAGCAGCCGAGGAAGAGGCAGGCGCAGAGCTCCTTGCCAATGCCACCCAGCAAGCGCAGGGCTCTGGCAGACGACATGGGGGTGTGAGGGGGGATCAGACGGGGCTGAGATGGAGATGGGGGGAGTGGGAGGTGGGAGGGGGGGATCAGACGGGGTTGAGATGGAGATGGGGGAGTGGAGGGTGGGAGGGGAGGGAGGTGGATTGGTTGGGGGGGGCTTGAGGGGGTGGGTGGGTGGTAGGGAGGGTTTAGGGCAGCTTTGTTGGGACCTTTTCTGTTGTCTTTTCGATTAAAAGCTATTTCTCCAGATCTGCTCCGTGCCTGTGTGGGAGAGGGAGGGAGCACGGGGGGGCACTGGGAAACAGCCCCCAAGAGCTGCAAAAGCCCCACTAAGCCCCAGATCCGAGCCAGCGAGGCCCGAGGGGAACCCAGCCACCACCAGGCCCAAGTCACCACCAGAGGGGCAGGCGATGGTGGGGGGGGGGACGGGACGGGAACGGGAACGACTCCCCTGTCCCCTTCCCCAGGGGAAGCAGCCCTTTGGTGGGGAAGCCAGGACAGACAGGTCCCTGCAGGACTCACGGACACGGCCCCACGCAGAAAGCAGCACGCAGCCCCTGGGACAAGGACAGACCTTGGAGGCCGGGGCGGGGGAAACAGAAGAAAAAAAATGAATCTCTAAAATCTCAGCACCGGCCAGCAAGCGCCTGGAAAGCTCACCTCTCCTTATTGCCCATTTCCCATCCCAGCTCCACAACCCAGGAGCAAGGCAGCCCATGGCACCTTCGAGAAGCAGCCTCACCTTGCTGGGTCTGCTTTGCAGAAGGTGCAGGCTGAGGTCCCCCAGCACCGGCGGGTTGGGGGGCGGCTGAGCCCCTTCCTTCGGGCAGTCCCAGGGGTGCCGCTCGCCGCTCCGGACCCCGGGCAGGCGCAGTCCCGTCGGCATCAGCACGGCGCAGCTCCCGGTGCTGCTGCTGCTCAGCGTCTCGCCCCGCGTGCCGACTCGCCCCAAGCACTGGCCTTGCCCCAAAACTGGCCCCTGGAGCGCTGCAACACCACCGCCCGCAGCTCTCGCGGGCCACCGAGAGTCCTCCTCCTCTCGAGCAGAAGGAAAAAGGAAAGAAAAGAAAAGGAAAACCCCAAACCCAAACGTCAAGGAGCCTCCGCGCCGGAGGATGAGCTCTCCTCACCCAAAGCTGCTGCAAAAGCCCTTGGTGCCATCGGGGCCGTGGGGCAGGCGAAGCAGCGCATCCCGCAGGTCGAGGGGCTCGGGCACCCGTTTCGCTGCCGGGACGTTGCCGGCAAGAGGTCTGGCATCTGGAGAGGGGCTGCTGGGCCAGGGCGCCCAGGCACCCGCCCCGCTCCTCCAGCCACAGCCATGGGTGCTCTCGGGGCTGGAGCAGAGGCCGTAGCGGTCGGCCGTGCCCAAGCCTGTCCCGAGCAGCGGGAAGACTTTCCTGGTGAGGAGCGATCCGGTGAAGGCGTTGCCGAAATCGCCGGGCTTGACGGCGCTGCCGGGCCAGGAGGGTGCCGAGGGGTCCTTGCACAGGAGGAGGGGTGACAACGCCTGGGCGCCTTTCGACTCCGGGGAGCTGCAGAGCAGGGAGTCCCCGAGGCCGGAGGGGAGGGTCGCGGCCACCGCCTGCGTTTTCCAACCCGGCTGGTCCACCAGCTTCTCTGCCGCCTTCCTCTCGACCCTGGGTTTCGTCTTGGAGCCCTTCCCGCAGAGCCGGACCACCCTGATGCTCTCGCCGCCCAGGCGGCTCTGGCGGCCGAGGTCCGCAAAGGCGCTACGGGCGCTCTCCAGGCTCTCGTACTCCACCAGCGCGCAGCACTTGCTCAGCAGCTCCGGGAAGCGCGACGTGTATTTCCGCACATCTGAGGGCAGCTTGCGGCCCGGCCGCAGGATGCGGATGGAGGCGATGGCTCCGAAGGGGCTGAACATCCTCGTGATGGTCTCCACGAAATTCTTCTGGAGCGGCAGCAGCACGTCCTGCTCCGGGGGCAGCAGCTCCCAGGCCAGCAGCAGTTTGCTGGGAGGAATGCTCAGCAGGGACTCGGGGATGGGGACCCGCCGCCTCACTTTGGTGCTCTCCCCGTTCACCTCCAGCAGCTCCGAGAACTGCAGGGCGTAGAGCGTCAGCCGCCAGTCACGCGTCAGGTATTTCACCTGCGGGAGAGAGGGGTGAAACCGCGTCACTGGGAGTCTCCCCCGGGCAGGGACCACCCTAAACCCATCCTCCAGGCAGCCTGCAACCCCATCCCATGAGGTCATGGCAAGGCGATATCCCTCTTTCACGTGAGCATCTTCAGGATTTGCGGGAGAAGGTCCCGTGTGCCCCCAGACTGCGGCAACAAGCCACAGCTTCCCTGTACATCACAGCACCAGTGCTTCCCTGCAGTTTTTTGCTTAAGGGATGATCTCTGCCAAAGCAGCCTTGGGGAACCGCGGGCAGAAGAGGTGAACCCAGCCCTGGGCTTGCTTTGAGGACTCTTCACCTCTTCCCCAGCCACCCTCCCTGCTTGGAGAACTGCCGCAGCCCACGGAAGGCAGAGAGCAGGGCCCAGCTCTGCACCACCAGCGAGTGCTTTGCTTTGCAGGGACACACACAGCCTGAGCAGAGCCTGGACCTCCCCGTCCACCTCACCGCAGACAGCCAGAGCACACCCAGACACCCAGGCATCCTCCACGTGAAGGCCACTTCCCACCCCGGCCGGCCAACGCAACGCGATGCCTACCTTCTTGAAGGACGGCAGCAGTTTGATGCTGACAAAGCCCATCTTCTTCTTCTTCTGAACGTGTTTCGGGAGGAAAGCATCCTTGGCCAGCTTCTCGTCACAGAGCTAGAATTCCACCTGGGACACCATCCTCCTGACCAGCTGCGGGTCGGAGACGCATTTCTCGCAGTCCAAGACATCAGCCCCCAAAACATCGCTCGCAGCGCAGAAGCTCCTGGCAAAGCAGCAGGGACACGGGTGTGAGCTGCTGGCCTTTGGGATGTGCAGCACCGCCTGGTCCCAGCCGCAACGGTCGGTGCAGATGGCGGAGTGTTGAGGAGCGGGGTTGCTCAGCTGCGCTCTGAAATGAAATCCAGTTTTATGTTCTCACGAGCGCGGTTGCCTTCACGCCCCCGGCATCGGTCCCTGCCACGAGTTACAAATTGGCAGCCAGAGGTGCCTCGCCAACAGAGAGCAATCTCTTTCATTAACAGGACACGGGCCGGGAGAGATCTTGGGCCTCCGGTTCACGGCGCTTCTCCCGACTCCCCCAGGCCACACGCCGTTCCCACAGCGGGAGCGAGAGGCCTGCGTTCCTACCGAGGGTGTCCTTGGGAGCGCCAAATCCTCCAAGGACCAGGAGGGGATGCACTAACCCCATCCCTGCGGAGCACAAACAGCCCCAGCCTCTCCTCATCGGACGTTGTGCAGAACCCAGGCCTTTTCTGGGAGCACGCGGCGGCGGGTGCTGTCTCCTCCTGGGTGTCACGCACCCAGGGCAAGCGCGGCCCCCTCCGAGGGGGATCCAGAGCTGCTGCTTTTCCGACCGGGCGACTAAAAGCCCTGACAGCACTCCTCGAGCCAGGGCTGGGGGAAAGCACGCCACCGACTGACACCGCGGGACCTTCCTTCGCACCCTCGAAGCCCTTTCTCCTATTTCTGCGTCACTCCAGCCAAGGCAGCGAACAGAAGCACGGCCAAGAGTCACAAATGCGTTGGCCACCTGCCACAAGGAGGCTGCGGCTGCGGTTGCAGCTGCGGCTGCGTTTGCGGCTGCGGCCGCATCTTGGTCCCTTCTTAGCTCGGCCGAATCAACTTGTTCTTTTTCCCCCACCGGAAAAACACTGTTGAAAGCCAAGAGTATTTGCACCCACAGCCTGAGAGCCACCTGTAGGCCCCGGGGGCCCCCCAGCCTCCCTTAACCCCTTCCCTCCCCAGGAGGAGCTGGGGACGCTCTTGGGGGGGGAGGGGGGCGGAACACAGGGAGCCCCCGCGTTCCTTCCTGGGAGACGCCAAAGAGTCCTTAGTAGCCAACAGCCAGAAGGGACCATGGCGCGGCCACCACGGCAGCTCCCACCGCGTGGGCCCGGGGGCCCCCCGGCGCCCCAGCTTTTTCAGACTTTTGTGCTCCCCGAAACCTTCAACCCTCGAGGTAGGGACCAGCCCCGAGCCCAGAGAAGCTCTTGGGGGCAAGAGCGGAGCTCACCGCCGGCCACGGCTCCTCTCTCTCTCTCGTAGGCTCAGCCAACCTGTACCATCTGCCCGGGCAGGAGCAGCCCTTCCCTGCAGCCTGGGCACCCCTGCCAGGGGTGGCACCCCAGGCCCCCCAGGCACCACCAGCAGGTAGGGCACCCCAGTCTGCTCGGGCACCTTTGGCACCCCCGTCACACCCGTCCCCCCGGCAGCTTTCGCAAGGGCGTTCAGCAAGCCCGCGGGAGCACCCTTGCCCTCGCCTGGGTGACGCGTACCCACTCCAGCCAATCTGCGGAGAACTTCCCAAATATCTGGGGCCACCTCTCCCGTTTCACCTCCTAGAAGGGAGTCTCCCCCCGCAACGTGCAACCCCGTCCCACCGGCACAGCAGCTCACCCCGTCAGGATGCCCCTGCACAGCAGCTCCCCACGCGCCTGGCGCGGAGCTGGGGGATGTCGGCCGTGGGGGATGGCTCGGTGGGTGCCCCTGGAGACTCCCCCCGGCCCAGCATGGCTCCCTCTCACCCACACAGGTCTGCAGATGGCTCCGTGTGGCTGCCTCTTCGACCCCCAGGTCTTCCAGATCCAGTGGACAGCCACCAACCTGCCTCCACCGGCCGGTGCCATGCTCGGCCAAGGCACCGCTTCTCTGCCAGGGGCTGCCCTGGGGGGGCCCTGGGGCTGCGGGGCCCCCCTGGCCTGGGCAGCCCCGGGGACTCCCCAGGGCCAGCCACAGTACCTTGTCCCCTACCAACATCTGGCAAGAGCGGTGGCCCCAGCCCCTACGGCGCTGCCCATGTCGATGCCCACCTACCAGCACATCCAGGGGCAGTTGCTGGTGATTGACACCTCCAGCACGGCCACCCCTGCAGGGGCACCCCTGGGCAGCGACGTCCCCCCCAGCCCCTCCGCTGCCCCCCCCAACCAAGACCTTGGGGACACTGCAGGAGACCCCGAAGTGTCTGAGGAGATGCTGCTGCAGGAGGCCCTCAGACTCTTCGGGTGCTCCACGGACGCGGTGGGGGCCAGCCAGGGTGGTCCCAGCAGCAGCCCCGTGCCTGGCCACCCCAGGGGCACCAGCCGAGAGGGGACAGGGGTGGCCCCAGCCTGCCCAGTGCTGCCGACATGCAGCCCTGGCTACCAGCACATCGAGGGGCAGTCGCAGAAGATCAACACCTCCGGCACGGCCACCCCTGCAGGGGCACCCCCGGGCAGTGACGTCCCCCCGGGCAGCGATGTCCCCCCCAGCCCCTCCGCTGCACCCCACAGCCAAGCCCTGGGGGACACGGCAGGCGACCTCGCCGTGTCCGAGGAGGTGCCTCTTGAAGAGGCCCTCAGACTCTTCGGGTGCTCCACGGACGCGGCGGGGGACAGCCAGGATGGTCCCAGCAGCAGCCCCACGCCTGGCCACCCTGGGGGCACCAGCCGAGAGGGGACAGGGGTGGCTCCAGCCTGCCCAGTGATGCCGCTATCCATCCCCGGCTACCAGTACATCGACGGGCAGCTGGAGGAGATAGACACCTCCGGCACGGCCACCCCTGCGGGGCCACCCCCGGGCAGCGACATCCCACCAGGCAGCGACGTCCCCCCCAGCCCCTGCGCTGCCCCTCACACCCAAGCCCTGGGGGACATCGCAGAGCACCTGGCAGTGCCCGATGGGGAGCTTCTTGAAGAGGCCCTCGGGCTCCTTGGGTGCTCCCTGGACACGGTGGGGGCCAGGCAGGACGGTCCCAGAAGCAGCCCCGTGCCTGGGGACACCAAGGGCACCGGCGCAGCCACCCCCGACTGGGACTTCAGCCCTTGGTCGCTGCCGGATGAGCTGCTCACCCTCGACTCCTCCAGCCCCGAGCTCGACGACACCATGCTGAGCCTCGACATATTCAACAGCGTCGGGATGGAGCCCCAGGAGCCGCGGCAGGATGCGGGGATGGACCTGCCACCATCCCCGTCTGCCGCGGCAGAGCAGCCGAGGAAGAGGCAGGCGCAGAGCTCCTTGCCAATGCCACCCAGCAAGCGCAGGGCTCTGGCAGACGACATGGGGGTGTGAGGGGGGATCAGACGGGGCTGAGATGGAGATGGGGGGAGTGGGAGGTGGGAGGGGGGGATCAGACGGGGTTGAGATGGAGATGGGGGAGTGGAGGGTGGGAGGGGAGGGAGGTGGATTGGTTGGGGGGGGCTTGAGGGGGTGGGTGGGTGGTAGGGAGGGTTTAGGGCAGCTTTGTTGGGACCTTTTCTGTTGTCTTTTCGATTAAAAGCTATTTCTCCAGATCTGCTCCGTGCCTGTGTGGGAGAGGGAGGGAGCACGGGGGGGCACTGGGAAACAGCCCCCAAGAGCTGCAAAAGCCCCACTAAGCCCCAGATCCGAGCCAGCGAGGCCCGAGGGGAACCCAGCCACCACCAGGCCCAAGTCACCACCAGAGGGGCAGGCGATGGTGGGGGGGGACGACGGGACGGGAACGGGAACGACTCCCCTGTCCCCTTCCCCAGGGGAAGCAGCCCTTTGGTGGGGAAGCCAGGACAGACAGGTCCCTGCAGGACTCACGGACACGGCCCCACGCAGAAAGCAGCACGCAGCCCCTGGGACAAGGACAGACCTTGGAGGCCGGGGCGGGGGAAACAGAAGAAAAAAAATGAACGTCTAAAATCTCAGCACCGGCCAGCAAGCGCCTGGAAAGCTCACCTCTCCTTATTGCCCATTTCCCATCCCAGCTCCACAACCCAGGAGCAAGGCAGCCCATGGCACCTTCGAGAAGCAGCCTCACCTTGCTGGGTCTGCTTTGCAGAAGGTGCAGGCTGAGGTCCCCCAGCACCGGCGGGTTGGGGGGCGGCTGAGCCCCTTCCTTCGGGCAGTCCCAGGGGTGCCGCTCGCCGCTCCGGACCCCGGGCAGGCGCAGTCCCGTCGGCATCAGCACGGCGCAGCTCCCGGTGCTGCTGCTGCTCAGCGTCTCGCCCCGCGTGCCGACTCGCCCCAAGCACTGGCCTTGCCCCAAAACTGGCCCCTGGAGCGCTGCAACACCACCGCCCGCAGCTCTCGCGGGCCACCGAGAGTCCTCCTCCTCTCGAGCAGAAGGAAAAAGGAAAGAAAAGAAAAGGAAAACCCCAAACCCAAACGTCAAGGAGCCTCCGCGCCGGAGGATGAGCTCTCCTCACCCAAAGCTGCTGCAAAAGCCCTTGGTGCCATCGGGGCCGTGGGGCAGGCGAAGCAGCGCATCCCGCAGGTCGAGGGGCTCGGGCACCCGTTTCGCTGCCGGGACGTTGCCGGCAAGAGGTCTGGCATCTGGAGAGGGGCTGCTGGGCCAGGGCGCCCAGGCACCCGCCCCGCTCCTCCAGCCGCAGCCATGGGTGCTCTCGGGGCTGGAGCAGAGGCCGTAGCGGTCGGCCGTGCCCAAGCCTGTCCCGAGCAGCGGGAAGACTTTCCTGGTGAGGAGCGATCCGGTGAAGGCGTTGCCGAAATCGCCGGGCTTGACGGCGCTGCCGGGCCAGGAGGGTGCCGAGGGGTCCTTGCACAGGAGGAGGGGTGACAACGCCTGGGCGCCTTTCGACTCCGGGGAGCTGCAGAGCAGGGAGTCCCCGAGGCCGGAGGGGAGGGTCGCGGCCACCGCCTGCGTTTTCCAACCCGGCTGGTCCACCAGCTTCTCTGCCGCCTTCCTCTCGACCCTGGGTTTCGTCTTGGAGCCCTTCCCGCAGAGCCGGACCACCCTGATGCTATCGCCGCCCAGGCGGCTCTGGCGGCCGAGGTCCGCAAAGGCGCTACGGGCGCTCTCCAGGCTCTCGTACTCCACCAGCGCGCAGCACTTGCTCAGCAGCTCCGGGAAGCGCGACGTGTATTTCCGCACATCTGAGGGCAGCTTGCGGCCCGGCCGCAGGATGCGGATGGAGGCGATGGCTCCGAAGGGGCTGAACATCCTCGTGATGGTCTCCACGAAATTCTTCTGGAGCGGCAGCAGCACGTCCTGCTCCGGGGGCAGCAGCTCCCAGGCCAGCAGCAGTTTGCTGGGAGGAATGCTCAGCAGGGACTCGGGGATGGGGACCCGCCGCCTCACTTTGGTGCTCTCCTCGTTCACCTCCAGCAGCTCCGAGAACTGCAGGGCGTAGAGCGTCAGCCGCCAGTCACGCGTCAGGTATTTCACCTGCGGGAGAGAGGGGTGAAACCGCGTCACTGGGAGTCTCCCCCGGGCAGGGACCACCCTAAACCCATCCTCCAGGCAGCCTGCAACCCCATCCCATGAGGTCATGGCAAGGCGATATCCCTCTTTCACGTGAGCATCTTCAGGATTTGCGGGAGAAGGTCCCGTGTGCCCCCAGACCGCGGCAACAAGCCACAGCTTCCCTGTACATCACAGCACCAGTGCTTCCCTGCAGTTTTTTGCTTAAGGGATGATCTCTGCCAAAGCAGCCTTGGGGAACCGCGGGCAGAAGAGGTGAACCCAGCCCTGGGCTTGCTTTGAGGACTCTTCACCTCTTCCCCAGCCACCCTCCCTGCTTGGAGAACTGCCGCAGCCCACGGAAGGCAGAGAGCAGGGCCCAGCTCTGCACCACCAGCGAGTGCTTTGCTTTGCAGGGACACACACAGCCTGAGCAGAGCCTGGACCTCCCCGTCCACCTCACCGCAGACAGCCAGAGCACACCCAGACACCCAGGCATCCTCCACGTGAAGGCCACTTCCCACCCCGGCCGGCCAACGCAACGCGATGCCTACCTTCTTGAAGGACGGCAGCAGTTTGATGCTGACAAAGCCCATCTTCTTCTTCTTCTGAACGTGTTTCGGGAGGAAAGCATCCTTGGCCAGCTTCTCGTCACAGAGCTAGAATTCCACCTGGGACACCATCCTCCTGACCAGCTGCGGGTCGGGGACGCATTTCTCGCAGTCCAAGACATCAGCCCCCAAAACATCGCTCGCAGCGCAGAAGCTCCTGGCAAAGCAGCAGGGACACGGGTGTGAGCTGCTGGCCTTTGGGATGTGCAGCACCAAGAGCCGTGGAAAGATGCGGGGATGGACCTGCCACCATCCCCGTCTGCCACGGCAGAGCAGCCGAGGAAGAGGCAGGCGCAGAGCTCCTTGCCAATGCCACCCAGCAAGCGCAGGGCTCTGGCAGACGACATGGGGGTGTGAGGGGGGATCAGACGGGGCTGAGATGGAGATGGGGGGAGTGGGGGGTGGGAGGGGGATCAGACGGGGGTGAGATGGAGATGGGGGAGTGGGGGGTGGGAGGGGGATCACACAGGGGTGAGATGGAGATGGGGGGAGTGGGAGGTGGGAGGGGGGGGATCAGGCAGGGGTGATATGGAGATGGGGGGGGGGAGTGGGGTGGATTGGTTGGGGGGGGTGAGGGGGTGGGTGGGAGGTGGGTGGGGGGTAGGGTGGGTTTAGAGCAGCTTTGGTGGGACCTTTTCTTTTGTCTTTCCCATTAAAAGCTCTTTCTCTAGAACCGCTCCGTGCCTGTGTGGGACGGGGAGGGAGCGCGGGGGGCACTGGGAAACAGCCCCCAAGAGGTGCAAAAGCCCCGCTGAGCCCCAGATCCGAGCCAGCAAGCCCCGAGGTGTACCCAGCCACCCCCAGGCCTGAGTCACCACCAGCGGGGCAGGCGATGGTGGGGGGGGGACGGGAATGGGAACAACTCCCCTGTCCCCTTCCCCAGGGGAAGCAGCCCTTTGGTGGGGAAGCCAGGACAGACAGATCCCTGCAGGACTCACAGACACGGCCCCACGCAGAAAGCAGCACGCAGCCCCTGGGACAAGGACAGACCTTGGGGGCCGGGTTGGGGGAACAGAAGAAAAAAAATGAATGTATAAAATCTCAGCACCAGCCAGCAAGTGCCTGGAAAGCTCACCTCTCCTTATTGCCCATTTCCCATCCCAGCTCCACAACCCAGGAGCGAGGCAGCCCACGGCACCTTCGAGAAGCAGCCTCACCTGCAGGGTGAGGTCCCCCAGCACCAGGGGGTTGGGGGGGCTGAGCCCCTTCCTTCGGGCAGTCCCAGGGGTGCTGCTGGGGCAGCAGGAGCCGCTCCGGACCCCGGGCAGGCGCAGTCCCGTCGGCGTCAGTACGGCGCAGCTCCCGGTGCCGCTGCTGCTCAGCGTGTCGCCCCACACGCCGACTCGCCCCAAGCACTGGCCCTGCCCCAAAACTGGCCCCTGGAGCCGCTGCAACACCACCGCCCGCAGCTCTCGCGGGCAACCGAGAGTCCTTCTGCTCGAGAGGAGGAGGAAAAAGGAGAGAAAACAAAAGGAAAAGCCCCAAACCCAAACATCAAGGAGACTCAGCGCCGGAGGACGAGCTCTCCTCTCCCAAAGCAGCCTGGGGAACCGTGGGCAGAAGAGCTGAAGCCAGCCCTGGGCTGGCTGTGAGGCAACCAACTGTTCACCGCTTCCCCAGCCACCCTCCCTGGTTGGAGAACTGCCGCAGCCCATGGAAGGCAGAGAGCAGGGCCCAGCTCTGCACCACCAGCGAGTGCTTTGCTTTGCAGGGACACACACAGCCTGAGCAGAGCCTGGACCTCCCCGTCCACCTCACCGCAGACAGCCAGAGCACACCCAGACACCGGTCACCACCCAGACTGGACAGACCAGGGAGTCGTGTTTAAGGCGAAATTCCCTCGGGCTAAATTCGGGTTAACCGACACCAAAGGACCGACCGGTTAAAGATTGTAGTTAGGACAGAAGCGAACGGAACTGGGGAGGCGTGGAAGTAGGCGGCAGGGTTCCTCCCCACAGGAATTGGCATAAGACTACTTCTGTAAACGCTGTAACCACAGACATCAATTCAGCGAATCAGTGATAGCATATTCCCATACGTTCTGTACGGCATGTCTAAATATTTTGATGGTTTTACTGTGTTGGACCAGCCGTGGAAACTGGTTTGCTGCTAGGTGACTGTAAAAGTGAGATTTGGTAAAGAATTGTTAGATTTCTTATCCTAAGGCTATGATTGAAGACAAAAGTATAGCCAAGCCATTAACTAGTAGAGGTAGTTACTCAGAAGTTTTGCAGTTCTTTGCTCTTAGGACTAGATGTTCCGGTACGCTCGATGAGAACAATGTTGAAAGTGGCCACGTGTGATTGAAGCTGCTGCGTTAAGCTTCAAGAGCAAAGGGCAAGAATCAAGACCTCAAGGACAGCCAGCAAGAACTTCAAATGGGTCGGTGGTCGCAAAAGCAGCCCTTCGACTCACATGGATCCTTCCTTGTGCGTGATCAGGTGTAGGCAGTACTAAGATAATCAGTTACAATCATTTTTATGTATGTGTATACCAATCTGATTCATATGCAATTTGTTATTCTAACTAACCTGTTAGTGCTGAAGCTGTGGCATGCACGCGAGGTGGAACTATCCCCCGTGCATCCAGCGCTGCAATAAAGAATGCCTGCTTTCTAAAACTCCAAAAGGAGTCTTAGAGAGTTTCTTCGACCGGCTTTTCGGTATCATAAGGAGATCCCTCCCGCTGAGGGAGGGAGCAGGTTCCGAGCAGACCCCCTGGCTTTCTAGACTCCTCCTCAGAGAAGGGCCCAGGGGCGGCTGGATCCACTCTTAAGTCTCAGACTTGGTCAACCGTTTACATCTTGAAACGGAGGAGGTCTAGGGACTGTGGAAAAGGAAAGAGAGAAGAAGACAGAGAGAGAGAAAGGAAAAGAGAAGGATTTCACCAGTCCTGGTCCAGCGTTGGTTCAGTCAGCCAAGGTGTCCAGTCAGCCCAGGGGTCCAGTCCCGGTGTTCTCGCACGCCCGGGGCTTCAGTTTGTGTCCTTTTATCATCCTTGCCCCTCCTTCGGGCGGGCACCCAAACTCCTCAGGTTAATGAGCAGCTTGTGAGCCTTTGGGCTTGGGGGTCATTAGGGGAGTAACTTCTCCTTGCCTGCAGACATGGCCATTGTTTATCTTTGTACCAGAACAGCTGATCAGAACAGGGAGCTGGGCAGCCTCCAGCACGCCCTCCCCCTCCTGTTGCTGATGTCTGAGCTGATGGGCTTTTCCCCTTGGTTCCTTGCTGTGCAGGCTTTGTCTTCGAGCAGAACTTGCCCCACCACAACGTTTGAGACAGTAACTCTTTCAGTCTCTCACAACACCCAGGCATCCTCCACGTGAAGGCCACTTCCCACCCCGGCCGGCCGACGCAACGCGCTGCCTACCTTCTTGAAGGACGGCAGCAGTTTGATGCTGACGAAGCCCATCTTGTTCTTCGGGATGTGTTTCAGGAGGAAAGCATCCTTGGCCAGGTTCTCGTCAGAATTCCACCTGGGACACAATCCTCCTGACCAGCTGCGGGTCGGAGACGCATTTCTCGCAGTCCAACACATCAGCCCCCAAAACATCGCTCGCAGCGCAGAAGCTCCTGGCAAAGCAGCAGGGACACGGGTGTGAGCTGCTGGCCTTTGGGATGAGCAGCACTGCCCAGTCCCAGCCACAGCGGTCGGTGCAGATGGCGGAGTGTTGAGGAGCGGGGTTGCTCAGCTGCGCTCTGAAATGAAATCCAGTTTTATGTTCTCACGAGCGCGGTTGCCTTCACGCCCCCGGCATCGGTCCCTGCCACGAGTTACAAACTGGAAGCCAGAGGTGCCTCGCCAACAGAGAGCAATCTCTTTCATTAACAGGATCCAGGCCGAGAGAGATCTTGGGCCTCCGGTTCACGGCGCTTCTCCCGACTCCCCCAGGCCACACGCCGTTCCCACAGCGGGAGCGAGAGGCCTGCGTTCCTACCGAGGGTGTCCTTGGGAGCGCCAAATCCTCCAAGGACCAGGAGGGGATGCACTAACCCCATCCCTGCGGAGCACAAACAGCCCCAGCCTCTCCTCATCGGACGTTGTGCAGAACCCAGGCCTTTTCTGGGAGCACGCGGCGGCGGGTGCTGTCTCCTCCTGGGTGTCACGCACCCAGGGCAAGCGCGGCCCCCTCCGAGGGGGATCCAGAGCTGCTGCTTTTCCGACCGGGCGACTAAAAGCCCTGACAGCACTCCTTGAGCCAGGGCTGGGGGAAAGCACGCCACCGACTGACACCGCGGGACCTTCCTTCGCACCCTCGAAGCCCTCTCTCCTCTTTCTGCGTCACTCCAGCCAAGGCAGCGAACAGAAGCACGGCCAAGAGTCACAAATGCGTTGGCCACCTGCCACAAGGAGGCTGTGGCCTCAGCTCGGTCCCCTCTCGGCTCGGCCGAATCAACTTGTTCTTTTTCCCCCACCGGAAAAACACTGTTGAAAGCCAAGAGTATTGGCACCCACAGCCCCTGAGAGCCGCCTCTAGGCCCCAGGGGCCCCCCAGCCTCCCTTAACCCTTTCCCTCCCCAGGAGGAGCTGGGGACGCTCTTGGGGGGAGGGGGGGGGGAGGGGGGGCGGAACACAGGGAGCCCCCGCGTTCCTTCCTGGGAGACACCAAAGAGTCCTTAGTAGCCAACAGCCAGAAGGGACCATGGCGTGCCCACCATGGCAGCTCCCACCGCGTGGGCCTGGGGGCCCCCCGGCGTCCCAGCGTTTTCAGACTTTTGTGCTCCCCGAAACCTTCTACCCTGGAGGTAGGGACCGGTCTCAAGCCCCACAGCCCAGGGACGCTCGTGGGGGCAAGAGCGGAGCTCACCGCCGGCCACGGCTCCTCTCTCTCTCTCGTAGGCTCAGCCAACCTGTACCATCTGCCCGGGCAGGAGCAGCCCTTCCCTGCAGCTTGGGCACCCCTGCCAGGGGTGGCACCCCAGGCCCCCCAGGCACCACCAGCAGGTAGGGCACCCCAGTCTGTTCTGGCACCTTTGGCATCCCCGTCACACCCGTCCCCCCGGCAGCTTTCGCACGGGCGTTCAGCAAGCCCGCGGGAGCACCCTTGCCCTCGCCTGGGTGACGCGTGCCCACTCCAGCCAATCTGCGGAGAACTTCCCAAATATCTGGGGCCACCTCTCCCATTTCACCTCCTAGAAGGGAGTCCCCTCCCCGACGTGCAACCGCGTCCCACCGGCGCAGCAGCTGCCCACGCGCCTGGCGCAGAGCTGGGGCATGTCGGCCGTGGGGGATGGCTTGGTGGGTGCCCCCAGAGAGTCCCCCCGGCCCAGCACGGCTCCCTCTCACCCACACAGGTCTGCAGATGGCTCCGTGGGGCTGCCCCTTCGACCCCCGCCTCTACCACATCCAGTGGACAGCCACCAACCTGCCTCCACCGGCCAGCGCCACGCTCGGCCAAGGCGCTGCTTCTCTGCCAGGGGCTGCCCTGGGGGGGCCCTGGGGCTGCAGGGCCCCCCTGGCCTGGGCAGCCCCGGGGACCCCCCAGGGCCAGACACAGTACCTTGCCCCCTACCAATATCAGGCAAGAGTGGTGGCCCCAGCCACTACGGCGCTGCCCATGTCCATCCCCAACTACCAGCACATCCAGGGGCAGTTGCTGAACTTCGACACCTCCGGCACGGCCACCCCTGCAGGGGCACCCCCAGGCAGTGACATCCCCCCGGGCAGCGATGTCCCCCCCAGCCCATCCGCTGACCACCAGAGTCAAGCCCTGGGGGACACTGCAGGTGATCTTGCCGCATACGAGGACATGCTTCTTGAAGAGGCCCTCAGATTATTTGAGTGCTCCACGGATGCGGCGGGGGACAGCCAGGGCTGTCCTAGCAGCAGCCCCGTGCCTGGCCACCCTGGGGGCACCAGCGGAGAGGGGACAGGGGTGGCTCCAGCCTGCCCAGTGATGCCGATATCCATCCCCGGCTACCAGTACATCGACGGGCAGCTGGTAGAGATTGACACCTCCGGCACGGCCACCCCTGCGGGGGCACCCCCGGGCAGCGACATCTCACCAGGCAGCAACGTCCCCCCCAGCCCCTGCGCTGCCCCTCACACACAAGCCCCGGGGGACATCGCAGAGCTCCTTGCAGTGCCTGACCAGGAGCTTCTTGAAGAGGCCCTCAGGCTCCTTGGGTGCTCCCTGGACACGGTGGGGGCCAGCCAGGATGGTCCCAGCAGCAGCCCCGTGCCTGGGGACACCGAGGGCACCGGCGCAGCCACCCCCGACTGGGACTTCAGCCCCTTGTCGCTGCCGGACGAGCTGCTCACCCTCGACTCCTCCATCCCCGAGCTCAGCGACACCACGCTGAGCCTCGACATATTTAACATCGTCGGGATGGAGCCCCAGGAGCCGTGGAAAGATGCAGGGATGGACCTGCCACCATCCCCGTCTGCCACGGCAGAGCAGCCGAGGAAGAGGCAGGCGCAGAGCTCCTTGCCAATGCCACCCAGCAAGCGCAGGGCTCTGGCAGACGACATGGGGGTGTGAGGGGGGATCAGACGGGGCTGAGATGGAGATGGGGGGAGTGGGGGGTGGGAGGGGGATCAGACGGGGGTGAGATGGAGATGGGGGAGTGGGGGGTGGGAGGGGGATCACACAGGGGTGAGATGGAGATGGGGGGAGTGGGAGGTGGGAGGGGGGGGATCAGGCAGGGGTGAGATGGAGATGGGGGGGGGGGGGAGTGGGGTGGAGGGGTTGGGGGGGGTGAGGGGGTGGGTGGGAGGCGGGTGGGGGGTAGGGTGGGTTTAGAGCAGCTTTGGTGGGACCTTTTCTTTTGTCTTTCCCATTAAAAGCTCTTTCTCCAGAACCGCTCCGTGCCTGTGTGGGACGGGGAGGGAGCGCGGGGGGCACTGGGAAACAGCCCCCAAGAGGTGCAAAAGCCCCGCTGAGCCCCAGATCCGAGCCAGCAAGCCCCGAGGTGTACCCAGCCACCCCCAGGCCTGAGTCACCACCAGCGGGGCAGGCGATGGTGGGGGGGGGACGGGAATGGGAACAACTCCCCTGTCCCCTTCCCCAGGGGAAGCAGCCCTTTGGTGGGGAAGCCAGGACAGACAGATCCCTGCAGGACTCACAGACACAGCCCCACGCAGAAAGCAGCACGCAGCCCCTGGGACAAGGACAGACCTTGGGGGCCGGGTTGGGGGAACAGAAGAAAAAAAATGAATGTATAAAATCTCAGCACCAGCCAGCAAGTGCCTGGAAAGCTCACCTCTCCTTATTGCCCATTTCCCATCCCAGCTCCACAACCCAGGAGCGAGGCAGCCCACGGCACCTTCGAGAAGCAGCCTCACCTGCAGGGTGAGGTCCCCCAGCACCAGGGGGTTGGGGGGGCTGAGCCCCTTCCTTCGGGCAGTCCCAGGGGTGCTGCTGGGGCAGCAGGAGCCGCTCCGGACCCCGGGCAGGCGCAGTCCCGTCGGCGTCAGTACGGCGCAGCTCCCGGTGCCGCTGCTGCTCAGCGTGTCGCCCCACACGCCGACTCGCCCCAAGCACTGGCCCTGCCCCAAAACTGGCCCCTGGAGCCGCTGCAACACCACCGCCCGCAGCTCTCGCGGGCAACCGAGAGTCCTTCTGCTCGAGAGGAGGAGGAAAAAGGAGAGAAAACAAAAGGAAAAGCCCCAAACCCAAACATCAAGGAGACTCAGCGCCGGAGGACGAGCTCTCCTCT
Source organism: Astur gentilis (assembly GCF_929443795.1). NCBI lineage: Eukaryota > Metazoa > Chordata > Aves > Accipitriformes > Accipitridae > Astur > Astur gentilis. The sequence goes on along the minus strand of NC_064887.1, from coordinate 38,681,073 downwards.
CCCAAAGCAGCCTGGGGAACCGTGGGCAGAAGAGCTGAAGTCAGCCCTGGGCTGGCTGTGAGGCAACCAACTGTTCACCGCTTCCCCAGCCACCCTCCCTGGTTGGAGAACTGCCGCAGCCCATGGAAGGCAGAGAGCAGGGCCCAGCTCTGCACCACCAGCGAGTGCTTTGCTTTGCAGGGACACACACAGCCTGAGCAGAGCCTGGACCTCCCCGTCCACCTCACCGCAGACAGCCAGAGCACACCCAGACACCGGTCACCACCCAGACTGGACAGACCAGGGAGTCGTGTTTAAGGCGAAATTCCCTCGGGCTAAATTCGGGTTAACCGACACCAAAGGACCGACCGGTTAAAGATTGTAGTTAGGACAGAAGCGAACGGAACTGGGGAGGCGTGGAAGTAGGCGGCAGGGTTCCTCCCCACAGGAATTGGCATAAGACTACTTCTGTAAACGCTGTAACCACAGACATCAATTCAGCGAATCAGTGATAGCATATTCCCATACGTTCTGTACGGCATGTCTAAATATTTTGATGGTTTTACTGTGTTGGACCAGCCGTGGAAACTGGTTTGCTGCTAGGTGACTGTAAAAGTGAGATTTGGTAAAGAATTGTTAGATTTCTTATCCTAAGGCTATGATTGAAGACAAAAGTATAGCCAAGCCATTAACTAGTAGAGGTAGTTACTCAGAAGTTTTGCAGTTCTTTGCTCTTAGGACTAGATGTTCCGGTACGCTCGATGAGAACAATGTTGAAAGTGGCCACGTGTGATTGAAGCTGCTGCGTTAAGCTTCAAGAGCAAAGGGCAAGAATCAAGACCTCAAGGACAGCCAGCAAGAACTTCAAATGGGTCGGTGGTCGCAAAAGCAGCCCTTCGACTCACATGGATCCTTCCTTGTGCGTGATCAGGTGTAGGCAGTACTAAGATAATCAGTTACAATCATTTTTATGTATGTGTATACCAATCTGATTCATATGCAATTTGTTATTCTAACTAACCTGTTAGTGCTGAAGCTGTGGCATGCACGCGAGGTGGAACTATCCCCCGTGCATCCAGCGCTGCAATAAAGAATGCCTGCTTTCTAAAACTCCAAAAGGAGTCTTAGAGAGTTTCTTCGACCGGCTTTTCGGTATCATAAGGAGATCCCTCCCGCTGAGGGAGGGAGCAGGTTCCGAGCAGACCCCCTGGCTTTCTAGACTCCTCCTCAGAGAAGGGCCCAGGGGCGGCTGGATCCACTCTTAAGTCTCAGACTTGGTCAACCGTTTACATCTTGAAACGGAGGAGGTCTAGGGACTGTGGAAAAGGAAAGAGAGAAGAAGACAGAGAGAGAGAAAGGAAAAGAGAAGGATTTCACCAGTCCTGGTCCAGCGTTGGTTCAGTCAGCCAAGGTGTCCAGTCAGCCCAGGGGTCCAGTCCCGGTGTTCTCGCACGCCCGGGGCTTCAGTTTGTGTCCTTTTATCATCCTTGCCCCTCCTTCGGGCGGGCACCCAAACTCCTCAGGTTAATGAGCAGCTTGTGAGCCTTTGGGCTTGGGGGTCATTAGGGGAGTAACTTCTCCTTGCCTGCAGACATGGCCATTGTTTATCTTTGTACCAGAACAGCTGATCAGAACAGGGAGCTGGGCAGCCTCCAGCACGCCCTCCCCCTCCTGTTGCTGATGTCTGAGCTGATGGGCTTTTCCCCTTGGTTCCTTGCTGTGCAGGCTTTGTCTTCGAGCAGAACTTGCCCCACCACAACGTTTGAGACAGTAACTCTTTCAGTCTCTCACAACACCCAGGCATCCTCCACGTGAAGGCCACTTCCCACCCCGGCTGGCCGACGCAACGCGCTGCCTACCTTCTTGAAGGACGGCAGCAGTTTGATGCTGACGAAGCCCATCTTGTTCTTCGGGATGTGTTTCAGGAGGAAAGCATCCTTGGCCAGGTTCTCGTCAGAATTCCACCTGGGACACAATCCTCCTGACCAGCTGCGGGTCGGAGACGCATTTCTCGCAGTCCAACACATCAGCCCCCAAAACATCGCTCGCAGCGCAGAAGCTCCTGGCAAAGCAGCAGGGACACGGGTGTGAGCTGCTGGCCTTTGGGATGAGCAGCACTGCCCAGTCCCAGCCACAGCGGTCGGTGCAGATGGCGGAGTGTTGAGGAGCGGGGTTGCTCAGCTGCGCTCTGAAATGAAATCCAGTTTTATGTTCTCACGAGCGCGGTTGCCTTCACGCCCCCGGCATCGGTCCCTGCCACGAGTTACAAACTGGAAGCCAGAGGTGCCTCGCCAACAGAGAGCAATCTCTTTCATTAACAGGATCCAGGCCGAGAGAGATCTTGGGCCTCCGGTTCACGGCGCTTCTCCCGACTCCCCCAGGCCACACGCCGTTCCCACAGCGGGAGCGAGAGGCCTGCGTTCCTACCGAGGGTGTCCTTGGGAGCGCCAAATCCTCCAAGGACCAGGAGGGGATGCACTAACCCCATCCCTGCAGAGCACAAACAGCCCCAGCCTCTCCTCATCGGACGTTGTGCAGAACCCAGGCCTTTTCTGGGAGCACGCGGCGGCGGGTGCTGTCTCCTCCTGGGTGTCACGCACCCAGGGCAAGCGCGGCCCCCTCCGAGGGGGATCCAGAGCTGCTGCTTTTCCGACCGGGCGACTAAAAGCCCTGACAGCACTCCTTGAGCCAGGGCTGGGGGAAAGCACGCCACCGACTGACACCGCGGGACCTTCCTTCGCACCCTCGAAGCCCTCTCTCCTATTTCTGCGTCACTCCAGCCAAGGCAGCGAACAGAAGCACGGCCAAGAGTCACAAATGCGTTGGCCACCTGCCACAAGGAGGCTGTGGCCTCAGCTCGGTCCCCTCTCGGCTCGGCCGAATCAACTTGTTCTTTTTCCCCCACCGGAAAAACACTGTTGAAAGCCAAGAGTATTGGCACCCACAGCCCCTGAGAGCCGCCTCTAGGCCCCAGGGGCCCCCCAGCCTCCCTTAACCCTTTCCCTCCCCAGGAGGAGCTGGGGACGCTCTTGGGGGGGGGGGGGGGGGAGGGGGGCGGAACACAGGGAGCCCCCGCGTTCCTTCCTGGGAGACGCCAAAGAGTCCTTAGTAGCCAACAGCCAGAAGGGACCATGGCGTGCCCACCATGGCAGCTCCCACCGCGTGGGCCTGGGGGCCCCCCGGCGTCCCAGCGTTTTCAGACTTTTGTGCTCCCCGAAACCTTCTACCCTGGAGGTAGGGACCGGTCTCAAGCCCCACAGCCCAGGGACGCTCGTGGGGGCAAGAGCGGAGCTCACCGCCGGCCACGGCTCCTCTCTCTCTCTCGTAGGCTCAGCCAACCTGTACCATCTGCCCGGGCAGGAGCAGCCCTTCCCTGCAGCTTGGGCACCCCTGCCAGGGGTGGCACCCCAGGCCCCCCAGGCACCACCAGCAGGTAGGGCACCCCAGTCTGTTCTGGCACCTTTGGCATCCCCGTCACACCCGTCCCCCCGGCAGCTTTCGCACGGGCGTTCAGCAAGCCCGCGGGAGCACCCTTGCCCTCGCCTGGGTGACGTGTGCCCACTCCAGCCAATCTGCGGAGAACTTCCCAAATATCTGGGGCCACCTCTCCCATTTCACCTCCTAGAAGGGAGTCCCCTCCCCGACGTGCAACCGCGTCCCACCGGCGCAGCAGCTGCCCACGCGCCTGGCGCAGAGCTGGGGCATGTCGGCCGTGGGGGATGGCTTGGTGGGTGCCCCCAGAGAGTCCCCCCGGCCCAGCACGGCTCCCTCTCACCCACACAGGTCTGCAGATGGCTCCGTGGGGCTGCCCCTTCGACCCCCGCCTCTACCACATCCAGTGGACAGCCACCAACCTGCCTCCACCGGCCAGCGCCACGCTCGGCCAAGGCGCTGCTTCTCTGCCAGGGGCTGCCCTGGGGGGGCCCTGGGGCTGCAGGGCCCCCCTGGCCTGGGCAGCCCCGGGGACCCCCCAGGGCCAGACACAGTACCTTGCCCCCTACCAATATCAGGCAAGAGTGGTGGCCCCAGCCACTACGGCGCTGCCCATGTCCATCCCCAACTACCAGCACATCCAGGGGCAGTTGCTGAACTTCGACACCTCCGGCACGGCCACCCCTGCAGGGGCACCCCCAGGCAGTGACATCCCCCCGGGCAGCGATGTCCCCCCCAGCCCATCCGCTGACCACCAGAGTCAAGCCCTGGGGGACACTGCAGGTGATCTTGCCGCATACGAGGACATGCTTCTTGAAGAGGCCCTCAGATTATTTCAGTGCTCCACGGATGCGGCGGGGGACAGCCAGGGCTGTCCTAGCAGCAGCCCCGTGCCTGGCCACCCTGGGGGCACCAGCGGAGAGGGGACAGGGGTGGCTCCAGCCTGCCCAGTGATGCCGATATCCATCCCCGGCTACCAGTACATCGACGGGCAGCTGGTAGAGATTGACACCTCCGGCACGGCCACCCCTGCGGGGGCACCCCCGGGCAGCGACATCTCACCAGGCAGCAACGTCCCCCCCAGCCCCTGCGCTGCCCCTCACACACAAGCCCCGGGGGACATCGCAGAGCTCCTTGCAGTGCCTGACCAGGAGCTTCTTGAAGAGGCCCTCAGGCTCCTTGGGTGCTCCCTGGACACGGTGGGGGCCAGCCAGGATGGTCCCAGCAGCAGCCCCGTGCCTGGGGACACCGAGGGCACCGGCGCAGCCACCCCCGACTGGGACTTCAGCCCCTTGTCGCTGCCGGACGAGCTGCTCACCCTCGACTCCTCCATCCCCGAGCTCAGCGACACCACGCTGAGCCTCGACATATTTAACATCGTCGGGATGGAGCCCCAGGAGCCGTGGAAAGATGCAGGGATGGACCTGCCACCATCCCCGTCTGCCACGGCAGAGCAGCCGAGGAAGAGGCAGGCGCAGAGCTCCTTGCCAATGCCACCCAGCAAGCGCAGGGCTCTGGCAGACGACATGGGGGTGTGAGGGGGGATCAGACGGGGCTGAGATGGAGATGGGGGGAGTGGGGGGTGGGAGGGGGATCAGACGGGGGTGAGATGGAGATGGGGGAGTGGGGGGTGGGAGGGGGATCACACAGGGGTGAGATGGAGATGGGGGGAGTGGGAGGTGGGAGGGGGGGGATCAGGCAGGGGTGAGATGGAGATGGGGGGGGGGGGGAGTGGGGTGGATTGGTTGGGGGGGGTGAGGGGGTGGGTGGGAGGCGGGTGGGGGGTAGGGTGGGTTTAGAGCAGCTTTGGTGGGACCTTTTCTTTTGTCTTTCCCATTAAAAGCTCTTTCTCCAGAACCGCTCCGTGCCTGTGTGGGACGGGGAGGGAGCGCGGGGGGCACTGGGAAACAGCCCCCAAGAGGTGCAAAAGCCCCGCTGAGCCCCAGATCCGAGCCAGCAAGCCCCGAGGTGTACCCAGCCACCCCCAGGCCTGAGTCACCACCAGCGGGGCAGGCGATGGTGGGGGGGGGACGGGAATGGGAACAACTCCCCTGTCCCCTTCCCCAGGGGAAGCAGCCCTTTGGTGGGGAAGCCAGGACAGACAGATCCCTGCAGGACTCACAGACACGGCCCCACGCAGAAAGCAGCACGCAGCCCCTGGGACAAGGACAGACCTTGGGGGCCGGGTTGGGGGAACAGAAGAAAAAAAATGAATGTATAAAATCTCAGCACCAGCCAGCAAGTGCCTGGAAAGCTCACCTCTCCTTATTGCCCATTTCCCATCCCAGCTCCACAACCCAGGAGCGAGGCAGCCCACAGCACCTTCGAGAAGCAGCCTCACCTGCAGGGTGAGGTCCCCCAGCACCAGGGGGTTGGGGGGGCTGAGCCCCTTCCTTCGGGCAGTCCCTGGGGTGCTGCTGGGGCAGCAGGAGCCGCTCCGGACCCCGGGCAGGCGCAGTCCCGTCGGCGTCAGTACGGCGCAGCTCCCGGTGCCGCTGCTGCTCAGCGTGTCGCCCCACACGCCGACTCGCCCCAAGCACTGGCCCTGCCCCAAAACTGGCCCCTGGAGCCGCTGCAACACCACCGCCCGCAGCTCTCGCGGGCAACCGAGAGTCCTTCTGCTCGAGAGGAGGAGGAAAAAGGAGAGAAAACAAAAGGAAAAGCCCCAAACCCAAACATCAAGGAGACTCAGCGCCGGAGGACGAGCTCTCCTCTCCCAAAGCAGCCTGGGGAACCGTGGGCAGAAGAGCTGAAGCCAGCCCTGGGCTGGCTGTGAGGCAACCAACTGTTCACCGCTTCCCCAGCCACCCTCCCTGGTTGGAGAACTGCCGCAGCCCATGGAAGGCAGAGAGCAGGGCCCAGCTCTGCACCACCAGCGAGTGCTTTGCTTTGCAGGGACACACACAGCCTGAGCAGAGCCTGGACCTCCCCGTCCACCTCACCGCAGACAGCCAGAGCACACCCAGACACCGGTCACCACCCAGACTGGACAGACCAGGGAGTCGTGTTTAAGGCGAAATTCCCTCGGGCTAAATTCGGGTTAACCGACACCAAAGGACCGACCGGTTAAAGATTGTAGTTAGGACAGAAGCAAACGGAACTGGGGAGGCGTGGAAGTAGGCGGCAGGGTTCCTCCCCACAGGAATTGGCATAAGACTACTTCTGTAAACGCTGTAACCACAGACATCAATTCAGCGAATCAGTGATAGCATATTCCCATACGTTCTGTACGGCATGTCTAAATATTTTGATGGTTTTACTGTGTTGGACCAGCCGTGGAAACTGGTTTGCTGCTAGGTGACTGTAAAAGTGAGATTTGGTAAAGAATTGTTAGATTTCTTATCCTAAGGCTATGATTGAAGACAAAAGTATAGCCAAGCCATTAACTAGTAGAGGTAGTTACTCAGAAGTTTTGCAGTTCTTTGCTCTTAGGACTAGATGTTCCGGTACGCTCGATGAGAACAATGTTGAAAGTGGCCACGTGTGATTGAAGCTGCTGCGTTAAGCTTCAAGAGCAAAGGGCAAGAATCAAGACCTCAAGGACAGCCAGCAAGAACTTCAAATGGGTCGGTGGTCGCAAAAGCAGCCCTTCGACTCACATGGATCCTTCCTTGTGCGTGATCAGGTGTAGGCAGTACTAAGATAATCAGTTACAATCATTTTTATGTATGTGTATACCAATCTGATTCATATGCAATTTGTTATTCTAACTAACCTGTTAGTGCTGAAGCTGTGGCATGCACGCGAGGTGGAACTATCCCCCGTGCATCCAGCGCTGCAATAAAGAATGCCTGCTTTCTAAAACTCCAAAAGGAGTCTTAGAGAGTTTCTTCGACCGGCTTTTCGGTATCATAAGGAGATCCCTCCCGCTGAGGGAGGGAGCAGGTTCCGAGCAGACCCCCTGGCTTTCTAGACTCCTCCTCAGAGAAGGGCCCAGGGGCGGCTGGATCCACTCTTAAGTCTCAGACTTGGTCAACCGTTTACATCTTGAAACGGAGGAGGTCTAGGGACTGTGGAAAAGGAAAGAGAGAAGAAGACAGAGAGAGAGAAAGGAAAAGAGAAGGATTTCACCAGTCCTGGTCCAGCGTTGGTTCAGTCAGCCAAGGTGTCCAGTCAGCCCAGGGGTCCAGTCCCGGTGTTCTCGCACGCCCGGGGCTTCAGTTTGTGTCCTTTTATCATCCTTGCCCCTCCTTCGGGCGGGCACCCAAACTCCTCAGGTTAATGAGCAGCTTGTGAGCCTTTGGGCTTGGGGGTCATTAGGGGAGTAACTTCTCCTTGCCTGCAGACATGGCCATTGTTTATCTTTGTACCAGAACAGCTGATCAGAACAGGGAGCTGGGCAGCCTCCAGCACGCCCTCCCCCTCCTGTTGCTGATGTCTGAGCTGATGGGCTTTTCCCCTTGGTTCCTTGCTGTGCAGGCTTTGTCTTCGAGCAGAACTTGCCCCACCACAACGTTTGAGACAGTAACTCTTTCAGTCTCTCACAACACCCAGGCATCCTCCACGTGAAGGCCACTTCCCACCCCGGCCGGCCGACGCAACGCGCTGCCTACCTTCTTGAAGGACGGCAGCAGTTTGATGCTGACGAAGCCCATCTTGTTCTTCGGGATGTGTTTCAGGAGGAAAGCATCCTTGGCCAGGTTCTCGTCAGAATTCCACCTGGGACACAATCCTCCTGACCAGCTGCGGGTCGGAGACGCATTTCTCGCAGTCCAACACATCAGCCCCCAAAACATCGCTCGCAGCGCAGAAGCTCCTGGCAAAGCAGCAGGGACACGGGTGTGAGCTGCTGGCCTTTGGGATGAGCAGCACTGCCCAGTCCCAGCCACAGCGGTCGGTGCAGATGGCGGAGTGTTGAGGAGCGGGGTTGCTCAGCTGCGCTCTGAAATGAAATCCAGTTTTATGTTCTCACGAGCGCGGTTGCCTTCACGCCCCCGGCATCGGTCCCTGCCACGAGTTACAAACTGGAAGCCAGAGGTGCCTCGCCAACAGAGAGCAATCTCTTTCATTAACAGGACACGGGCCGGGAGAGATCTTGGGCCTCCGGTTCACGGCGCTTCTCCCGACTCCCCCAGGCCACACGCCGTTCCCACAGCGGGAGCGAGAGGCCTGCGTTCCTACCGAGGGTGTCCTTGGGAGCGCCAAATCCTCCAAGGACCAGGAGGGGATGCACTAACCCCATCCCTGCGGAGCACAAACAGCCCCAGCCTCTCCTCATCGGACGTTGTGCAGAACCCAGGCCTTTTCTGGGAGCACGCGGCGGCGGGTGCTGTCTCCTCCTGGGTGTCACGCACCCAGGGCAAGCGCGGCCCCCTCCGAGGGGGATCCAGAGCTGCTGCTTTTCCGACCGGGCGACTAAAAGCCCTGACAGCACTCCTTGAGCCAGGGCTGGGGGAAAGCACGCCACCGACTGACACCGCGGGACCTTCCTTCGCACCCTCGAAGCCCTCTCTCCTATTTCTGCGTCACTCCAGCCAAGGCAGCGAACAGAAGCACGGCCAAGAGTCACAAATGCGTTGGCCACCTGCCACAAGGAGGCTGTGGCCTCAGCTCGGTCCCCTCTCGGCTCGGCCGAATCAACTTGTTCTTTTTCCCCCACCGGAAAAACACTGTTGAAAGCCAAGAGTATTGGCACCCACAGCCCCTGAGAGCCGCCTCTAGGCCCCAGGGGCCCCCCAGCCTCCCTTAACCCTTTCCCTCCCCAGGAGGAGCTGGGGACGCTCTTGGGGGGAGGGGGGGGGGAGGGGGGCGGAACACAGGGAGCCCCCGCGTTCCTTCCTGGGAGACGCCAAAGAGTCCTTAGTAGCCAACAGCCAGAAGGGACCATGGCGTGCCCACCATGGCAGCTCCCACCGCGTGGGCCTGGGGGCCCCCCGGCGTCCCAGCGTTTTCAGACTTTTGTGCTCCCCGAAACCTTCTACCCTGGAGGTAGGGACCGGTCTCAAGCCCCACAGCCCAGGGACGCTCATGGGGGCAAGAGCGGAGCTCACCGCCGGCCACGGCTCCTCTCTCTCTCTCGTAGGCTCAGCCAACCTGTACCATCTGCCCGGGCAGGAGCAGCCCTTCCCTGCAGCTTGGGCACCCCTGCCAGGGGTGGCACCCCAGGCCCCCCAGGCACCACCAGCAGGTAGGGCACCCCAGTCTGTTCTGGCACCTTTGGCATCCCCGTCACACCCGTCCCCCCGGCAGCTTTCGCACGGGCGTTCAGCAAGCCCGCGGGAGCACCCTTGCCCTCGCCTGGGTGACGCGTGCCCACTCCAGCCAATCTGCGGAGAACTTCCCAAATATCTGGGGCCACCTCTCCCATTTCACCTCCTAGAAGGGAGTCCCCTCCCCGACGTGCAACCGCGTCCCACCGGCGCAGCAGCTGCCCACGCGCCTGGCGCAGAGCTGGGGCATGTCGGCCGTGGGGGATGGCTTGGTGGGTGCCCCCAGAGAGTCCCCCCGGCCCAGCACGGCTCCCTCTCACCCACACAGGTCTGCAGATGGCTCCGTGGGGCTGCCCCTTCGACCCCCGCCTCTACCACATCCAGTGGACAGCCACCAACCTGCCTCCACCGGCCAGCGCCACGCTCGGCCAAGGCGCTGCTTCTCTGCCAGGGGCTGCCCTGGGGGGGCCCTGGGGCTGCAGGGCCCCCCTGGCCTGGGCAGCCCCGGGGACCCCCCAGGGCCAGACACAGTACCTTGCCCCCTACCAATATCAGGCAAGAGTGGTGGCCCCAGCCACTACGGCGCTGCCCATGTCCATCCCCAACTACCAGCACATCCAGGGGCAGTTGCTGAACTTCGACACCTCCGGCACGGCCACCCCTGCAGGGGCACCCCCAGGCAGTGACATCCCCCCAGGCAGCGATGTCCCCCCCAGCCCATCCGCTGACCACCAGAGTCAAGCCCTGGGGGACACTGCAGGTGATCTTGCCGCATACGAGGACATGCTTCTTGAAGAGGCCCTCAGATTATTTGAGTGCTCCACGGATGCGGCGGGGGACAGCCAGGGCTGTCCTAGCAGCAGCCCCGTGCCTGGCCACCCTGGGGGCACCAGCGGAGAGGGGACAGGGGTGGCTCCAGCCTGCCCAGTGATGCCGATATCCATCCCCGGCTACCAGTACATCGACGGGCAGCTGGTAGAGATTGACACCTCCGGCACGGCCACCCCTGCGGGGGCACCCCCGGGCAGCGACATCTCACCAGGCAGCAACGTCCCCCCCAGCCCCTGCGCTGCCCCTCACACACAAGCCCCGGGGGACATCGCAGAGCTCCTTGCAGTGCCTGACCAGGAGCTTCTTGAAGAGGCCCTCAGGCTCCTTGGGTGCTCCCTGGACACGGTGGGGGCCAGCCAGGATGGTCCCAGCAGCAGCCCCGTGCCTGGGGACACCGAGGGCACCGGCGCAGCCACCCCCGACTGGGACTTCAGCCCCTTGTCGCTGCCGGACGAGCTGCTCACCCTCGACTCCTCCATCCCCGAGCTCAGCGACACCACGCTGAGCCTCGACATATTTAACATCGTCGGGATGGAGCCCCAGGAGCCGTGGAAAGATGCGGGGATGGACCTGCCACCATCCCCGTCTGCCACGGCAGAGCAGCCGAGGAAGAGGCAGGCGCAGAGCTCCTTGCCAATGCCACCCAGCAAGCGCAGGGCTCTGGCAGACGACATGGGGGTGTGAGGGGGGATCAGACGGGGCTGAGATGGAGATGGGGGGAGTGGGGGGTGGGAGGGGGATCAGACGGGGGTGAGATGGAGATGGGGGAGTGGGGGGTGGGAGGGGGATCACACAGGGGTGAGATGGAGATGGGGGGAGTGGGAGGTGGGAGGGGGGGGATCAGGCAGGGGTGAGATGGAGATGGGGGGGGGGGGGGAGTGGGGTGGATTGGTTGGGGGGGGTGAGGGGGTGGGTGGGAGGCGGGTGGGGGGTAGGGTGGGTTTAGAGCAGCTTTGGTGGGACCTTTTCTTTTGTCTTTCCCACTAAAAGCTCTTTCTCCAGAACCGCTCCGTGCCTGTGTGGGACGGGGAGGGAGCGCGGGGGGCACTGGGAAACAGCCCCCAAGAGGTGCAAAAGCCCCGCTGAGCCCCAGATCCGAGCCAGCAAGCCCCGAGGTGTACCCAGCCACCCCCAGGCCTGAGTCACCACCAGCGGGGCAGGCGATGGTGGGGGGGGGACGGGAATGGGAACAACTCCCCTGTCCCCTTCCCCAGGGGAAGCAGCCCTTTGGTGGGGAAGCCAGGACAGACAGATCCCTGCAGGACTCACAGACACGGCCCCACGCAGAAAGCAGCACGCAGCCCCTGGGACAAGGACAGACCTTGGGGGCCGGGTTGGGGGAACAGAAGAAAAAAAATGAATGTATAAAATCTCAGCACCAGCCAGCAAGTGCCTGGAAAGCTCACCTCTCCTTATTGCCCATTTCCCATCCCAGCTCCACAACCCAGGAGCGAGGCAGCCCACGGCACCTTCGAGAAGCAGCCTCACCTGCAGGGTGAGGTCCCCCAGCACCAGGGGGTTGGGGGGGCTGAGCCCCTTCCTTCGGGCAGTCCCAGGGGTGCTGCTGGGGCAGCAGGAGCCGCTCCGGACCCCGGGCAGGCGCAGTCCCGTCGGCGTCAGTACGGCGCAGCTCCCGGTGCCGCTGCTGCTCAGCGTGTCGCCCCACACGCCGACTCGCCCCAAGCACTGGCCCTGCCCCAAAACTGGCCCCTGGAGCCGCTGCAACACCACCGCCCGCAGCTCTCGCGGGCAACCGAGAGTCCTTCTGCTCGAGAGGAGGAGGAAAAAGGAGAGAAAACAAAAGGAAAAGCCCCAAACCCAAACATCAAGGAGACTCAGCGCCGGAGGACGAGCTCTCCTCTCCCAAAGCAGCCTGGGGAACCGTGGGCAGAAGAGCTGAAGCCAGCCCTGGGCTGGCTGTGAGGCAACCAACTGTTCACCGCTTCCCCAGCCACCCTCCCTGGTTGGAGAACTGCCGCAGCCCATGGAAGGCAGAGAGCAGGGCCCAGCTCTGCACCACCAGCGAGTGCTTTGCTTTGCAGGGACACACACAGCCTGAGCAGAGCCTGGACCTCCCCGTCCACCTCACCGCAGACAGCCAGAGCACACCCAGACACCGGTCACCACCCAGACTGGACAGACCAGGGAGTCGTGTTTAAGGCGAAATTCCCTCGGGCTAAATTCGGGTTAACCGACACCAAAGGACCGACCGGTTAAAGATTGTAGTTAGGACAGAAGCGAACGGAACTGGGGAGGCGTGGAAGTAGGCGGCAGGGTTCCTCCCCACAGGAATTGGCATAAGACTACTTCTGTAAACGCTGTAACCACAGACATCAATTCAGCGAATCAGTGATAGCATATTCCCATACGTTCTGTACGGCATGTCTAAATATTTTGATGGTTTTACTGTGTTGGACCAGCCGTGGAAACTGGTTTGCTGCTAGGTGACTGTAAAAGTGAGATTTGGTAAAGAATTGTTAGATTTCTTATCCTAAGGCTATGATTGAAGACAAAAGTATAGCCAAGCCATTAACTAGTAGAGGTAGTTACTCAGAAGTTTTGCAGTTCTTTGCTCTTAGGACTAGATGTTCCGGTACGCTCGATGAGAACAATGTTGAAAGTGGCCACGTGTGATTGAAGCTGCTGCGTTAAGCTTCAAGAGCAAAGGGCAAGAATCAAGACCTCAAGGACAGCCAGCAAGAACTTCAAATGGGTCGGTGGTCGCAAAAGCAGCCCTTCGACTCACATGGATCCTTCCTTGTGCGTGATCAGGTGTAGGCAGTACTAAGATAATCAGTTACAATCATTTTTATGTATGTGTATACCAATCTGATTCATATGCAATTTGTTATTCTAACTAACCTGTTAGTGCTGAAGCTGTGGCATGCACGCGAGGTGGAACTATCCCCCGTGCATCCAGCGCTGCAATAAAGAATGCCTGCTTTCTAAAACTCCAAAAGGAGTCTTAGAGAGTTTCTTCGACCGGCTTTTCGGTATCATAAGGAGATCCCTCCCGCTGAGGGAGGGAGCAGGTTCCGAGCAGACCCCCTGGCTTTCTAGACTCCTCCTCAGAGAAGGGCCCAGGGGCGGCTGGATCCACTCTTAAGTCTCAGACTTGGTCAACCGTTTACATCTTGAAACGGAGGAGGTCTAGGGACTGTGGAAAAGGAAAGAGAGAAGAAGACAGAGAGAGAGAAAGGAAAAGAGAAGGATTTCACCAGTCCTGGTCCAGCGTTGGTTCAGTCAGCCAAGGTGTCCAGTCAGCCCAGGGGTCCAGTCCCGGTGTTCTCGCACGCCCGGGGCTTCAGTTTGTGTCCTTTTATCATCCTTGCCCCTCCTTCGGGCGGGCACCCAAACTCCTCAGGTTAATGAGCAGCTTGTGAGCCTTTGGGCTTGGGGGTCATTAGGGGAGTAACTTCTCCTTGCCTGCAGACATGGCCATTGTTTATCTTTGTACCAGAACAGCTGATCAGAACAGGGAGCTGGGCAGCCTCCAGCACGCCCTCCCCCTCCTGTTGCTGATGTCTGAGCTGATGGGCTTTTCCCCTTGGTTCCTTGCTGTGCAGGCTTTGTCTTCGAGCAGAACTTGCCCCACCACAACGTTTGAGACAGTAACTCTTTCAGTCTCTCACAACACCCAGGCATCCTCCACGTGAAGGCCACTTCCCACCCCGGCCGGCCGACGCAACGCGCTGCCTACCTTCTTGAAGGACGGCAGCAGTTTGATGCTGACGAAGCCCATCTTGTTCTTCGGGATGTGTTTCAGGAGGAAAGCATCCTTGGCCAGGTTCTCGTCAGAATTCCACCTGGGACACAATCCTCCTGACCAGCTGCGGGTCGGAGACGCATTTCTCGCAGTCCAACACATCAGCCCCCAAAACATCGCTCGCAGCGCAGAAGCTCCTGGCAAAGCAGCAGGGACACGGGTGTGAGCTGCTGGCCTTTGGGATGAGCAGCACTGCCCAGTCCCAGCCACAGCGGTCGGTGCAGATGGCGGAGTGTTGAGGAGCGGGGTTGCTCAGCTGCGCTCTGAAATGAAATCCAGTTTTATGTTCTCACGAGCGCGGTTGCCTTCACGCCCCCGGCATCGGTCCCTGCCACGAGTTACAAACTGGAAGCCAGAGGTGCCTCGCCAACAGAGAGCAATCTCTTTCATTAACAGGACACGGGCCGGGAGAGATCTTGGGCCTCCGGTTCACGGCGCTTCTCCCGACTCCCCCAGGCCACACGCCGTTCCCACAGCGGGAGCGAGAGGCCTGCGTTCCTACCGAGGGTGTCCTTGGGAGCGCCAAATCCTCCAAGGACCAGGAGGGGATGCACTAACCCCATCCCTGCGGAGCACAAACAGCCCCAGCCTCTCCTCATCGGACGTTGTGCAGAACCCAGGCCTTTTCTGGGAGCACGCGGCGGCGGGTGCTGTCTCCTCCTGGGTGTCACGCACCCAGGGCAAGCGCGGCCCCCTCCGAGGGGGATCCAGAGCTGCTGCTTTTCCGAGCCGGGCGACTAAAAGCCCTGACAGCACTCCTTGAGCCAGGGCTGGGGGAAAGCACGCCACCGACTGACACCGCGGGACCTTCCTTCGCACCCTCGAAGCCCTCTCTCCTATTTCTGCTTCACTCCAGCCAAGGCAGCGAACAGAAGCACGGCCAAGAGTCACAAATGCGTTGGCCACCTGCCACAAGGAGGCTGTGGCCTCAGCTCGGTCCCCTCTCGGCTCGGCCGAATCAACTTGTTCTTTTTCCCCCACCGGAAAAACACTGTTGAAAGCCAAGAGTATTGGCACCCACAGCCCCTGAGAGCCGCCTCTAGGCCCCAGGGGCCCCCCAGCCTCCCTTAACCCCTTTCCCTCCCCAGGAGGAGCTGGGGACGCTCTTGGGGGGAGGGGGGGGGGAGGGGGGCGGAACACAGGGAGCCCCCGCGTTCCTTCCTGGGAGACACCAAAGAGTCCTTAGTAGCCAACAGCCAGAAGGGACCATGGCGTGCCCACCATGGCAGCTCCCACCGC